>NC_057813.1:581060821-581326737 GCF_018294505.1 Triticum aestivum | reverse complement strand
GGCGACCGGGCCCCGCAGGCCTGCTGCGGGCCGCCCGGGCCGGCGGCGGTGAAGGGGTGCACACAAAAGAGGGCTTTACGGTTACCCGGTTAACCGTTGGAGTATCAAACGACCTCCAAATGGCACGAAACTTGACAGGCGGTCTACCGGTGCTATACCAAGGCCGCTTGGCAAACCTCGGGCCATTCCGAGAAAGTTTAACACCCGCTCACAACAGGAGACGAAAGGGGGACGCCGGGGGACATAGGAGTGCCGGATTGCAAAACGGACAACGGAGGAAATGCTCGGATGCATGAGACGAACATGTATGCAAAATGAAATGCACATGATGATATGATAAAATGCAAATGATGACATGTCAAAGTGCAACACGCAAGCAAATGACATGGCAACGACGGCGAATAACTGGCGGACACCTGGCGCATCGAATCCGGGGCGTTACATGCTTAGTCTGATTATCATAGGAGTAATGCACAACATCATCATCAATATGAGATGATCAGACCTGTTTTAGGATTCGAGGTTGTTTAATATAATTCCCTTGTCATACCAAGAAGGATTTAGCTAAAGGTTTGTGATTGAGGAGAATGAACTGGTGATATTAACCTAAAGAATTATTTGGCCACTGATGCCGCACACTGTCTTTATTTAGAAAACCATCACATACTGCTTTTGGTTAATAGATTTGTTTAGTACAAAATGCTTATTACATTTTTGAGAAGGATGATGGCAATATCACACTGAAAAATAGTTTGATATTAATTCGTGATACATTGTATATTTTTTATGCACCATTTGATCACTGGATTAAAAAAACATTTATCTAATTATATGGCATTGGTAGGACGGAACACCTCTTTGAAATGCTCTACAAATGGAAACATACATGAATATGTTGATACTCATCTTTTTCTGTCTCAGTGGATAAAAGTACTATGCAGAGCTAGAGGAAGACAGCGCCATTGCTCTTTGTGTGTGGTTGTCGAATGCGAGGTTACAATTGCTGCATGGTCTCAATCCTTTATTTCCATCCTATCGGCTCTGCTTCTGGGAACCTTGGTCAAGACAAAATTGTGAAACCATGCCTGGCAGTGGCAGCAAGCCATAGTCCAAATGTCAACAGAAAGGAAGTGAGAGTGTGTAATGGTAATAAAAAGGGAAGGGAGCCACCCCTTTGTTTGTGACAGCATAGAACGAATAGTTTATGTCACGGGCTAGGGTTGGATTGGACCGGAGGTTGTAGTCATGGGAGGTCGAGGGACGAGGGCGAAACTCTCATCAGCCTATGGTTAGAGAAAGAGGTGAGGAGGGGGCGCCGAGGCGCAGGTGCACAAGGTGAGAAGATAGATTATTTTCTGGTTGTTCCCCTCGATCCCATAGGGGTGGCTATAAGTAGCCTATTACAATGACGTGACAGACTCCTGGCTGTAAGTAGCCTATTACAATGACGTGACAGACTCCAACTCTAATTGGGCGTTGGCAGGGTAACCTTATTCGGGACTAAACCTTTCCAACTAAGACCCAGACTCTTTAACCTAAATCTAGGACTCTATAATTAAACTGGGACAGAACTAGGGTGGTGCGGGGCTCTTGCGCCTATAAGTCTGGCCCCACATCACATCTCCCCCTCCATTCTGAAACAGCTTGTCCTCGAGCTGGAAACTTGGATAACGGTCGCGGAAGGTTGGGACATCCTCCCAAGAAGCAGCAGACGCAGGTTGTCCCTCCCATTGAATCAGCACCTGCTGTATACCGCGAGCAATACGAGCACGCAATGCCTGGACGGCAGTTGGATGTACTCGACCCTGAAACAGTGGACGGAGCATGGGCGGACCTTCGGGAGGCGGACCATGGTATTTCTTCAGTACCCCGACATGGAAGACATTATGAATGCAGGCACGATGGGGTAACTCCAGACGGTAAGCAACCATATCAATTTTAGCGAGGACCTTGAAAGGCCCATAGTGTTCGGGTGCCAATTTGCCTTTTGCGCCTGTTCCGAGGAATGCCGCTGGGCGGTGCTGCAGACGGAGCCCAGCCCACTCCCCAACATCAAAGGAAATGGCCCGATGCTTGTCATCATAGTAATGATTGTACTGATGTGCTTCTTGAAGGAGACGCTCGCGGACATCTATTAAGAACTGGTCGCGGTCGATGATCTGCCGTTCTACCGCCTGATTGCAAATTTCGCCCGGAGTATAGTCCCGGAAAGACGGGGGGGTCCCGTCCGTAAACCACCCTTAAAGGAGTGTCCTTTAACGTTGAATGATATAAAGTGTTGTAGCAGAACTCGGCCCACGGCAACCACTGGAGCCACTGGCGTGGGCGATCCCCGGTGATGCAACAAAGGTACATAGTGATGACGTGATTCACTGCCTCCGATTGTCCATCTGACTGCAGGTGGAAGGCAGAACTCATGTGCAAGCGTGTGCCCACAGCTGCAAACAAAGCCTTCCAAAATCCCGAAGTGAACACCAAATCTCTGTCCGAAACGATGGATGTTGGAAAACCATGAAGACGGACGATGTTGGAGAAAAAAGCCTTAGCAACAGACTCAGTAGTGTACAGATGCGCTAAAGGAATAAAATGTGCATACTTGGAGAAACGATCCACCACTTTAAGAATAACACTTTTACCACCCACCTTTGGTAATGCCTCAATGAAATCCATGGAGATGTCTTCCCATACACGAGATGGTATTGTCAAAGGTTGTAACAGGCCAGTCGGATGAAGCTGCTCCGTCTTGTTGCGCTGACAAACCATACAAGCACGGATATACTGCTGAAGTGTTGACCATGCTTGAGGCAGATGAAAATCCCTGCGGAGACGATGCAGTGACTTTTGTATGCCTTCATGTCCGTCATCGTGAGCCACAGCCAGGACCTCTGCTACTAGCTGTGACAAGGGCGGCACATAAGCCCGCTGCTGAAAGGTAACAATGCCATCGACTAGAGCCCAAGGCATCCCCAACTTGCCACACTCCAGTTGTTCCCTGAATGTGACAAGCGTCGGGTCTGTGTGTGCGGCCTGCCGGAGGGCTTCAAATAGATCAAAAGAAGTCCCCTGGATGGCGCAGGTGTGGCTTGTAGGAACATCACGGCGAGAGAGCGCGTGGTAACGATGTTGTGGCGGCTTAGTTTGTATTCCACGGTGAAGTCAAAGTCCAAGAGATTGCCCACCTAATGATGTTGTGGTATTGTGGCAAGGCGTTGGTCCAGCAGAAACTTGAGACTGTAGTGGTCAGTTTTGACGACGAAGGCGCGCCCCTAGAGGTATGGCCGCCAATGGCGCACGGCTTGAACTAGACCAATGAGCTCCCGCTCGTAAGCGGCTAGAGAGGCATGTCGAGGAGCTATGGTTTTGCTAAAATAGGCAACTGGCCTGCCACCTTGATGCAGTACCGCACAGAAACCAGACCCAGATGCATCACACTCCACAATAAATGGAACTGCAAAGTCGGGTAGCTGGAGCACCGGAGCGGTGGTGAGTGCAGTCTTGAGAGTGTCGAACGCGGTGGCTGCCTCAGATGTCCAGAGAAACCCATCTTTCTTGAGTAGCGCCGTGAGGGGTGCTGCAATGGTGCCAAAACCCTGGATGAATTTGCAGTAGTAGCCCACAAGACCCAAGAAACCATGCACAGCACGGACAGTGCGCGGAACTGGCCAGTCAACCACGGCGAGGACTTTACTGTTGTCCATGGCAACTCCTGTTGCAGAGATGATGTGCCCAAGGTAAGCCATGGATTCCTCCCCAAATGAGCACTTGGAGCGCTTGAGGAAAAGTTGATGTGTGCGCATAGCCTCCAAGACGAGCTTGACATGACGAAGGTGATCCGACCAGGAGGAGTTGTATATCAAAATATCGTCAAAGAAAACAAGCACAAAGCGACGAAGGAAGGGACGGAGTACTTCGTTCATTATTGCCTGGAATGTCGCTGGAGCATTTGTCAGACCAAATGCCATCACCACAAACTCGAAGAGACCCTCATGGGTGCGGAACGCCGTCTTGTGGATATCTTCAGGGGCCATCTGAACTTGGTGGTAGCCGGATCGGAGGTCCAGCTTTGTGAAAAAGCAGGCGCCTTTCAGCTCATCCAGTAGCTCATCGACGACTGGAATAGGAAACTTGTCATTGATGGTGACAAGGTTGAGTCCATGCTAGTCGATACAGAAACGCCAAGTACCATCATGCTTTCTGACGAGTAGGACGGGTGACGAAAACACCGATGAACTACGTCAGGTAAGGCCACGAGCCAGCATCTCAGCACATTGTCACTCCAGTTCATCCTTCTGAATAGCCAGGTAGTGGTAAGGCCGTATGGCAATAGGTTTTGTCCCTAGAATAAGGTGAATATGATGGTCATGGGCGCACGGTGGCGGCAATCCCTGGGGCTCACGAGGACGTCTGTGAATGCGGCCAGGAGGCTGACGAGCAGGTCCTTGCTGTCGCACACATGTAAGTGGGTAGGCCGTCCTGGTGAGCCTAGTCCTGGCTGAAGGAAATATGCCCTAGAGGCAATAATAAAGTTGTGGATGCGTCGATATGAATTTGGCGCGAAAGTTGGTGGATGCGTCAATTCAGCGACGCCGAGAACCTTCCTCCTCATCACCTCAGTTCCCGCGGAAAATCAATGCGAAGGCTGCCGTCGGTCAGCCTTCCATTGATTCACGGGCAGCGCAGTGAAGGCGAGCCGTCGCGCGTCCCGCCCCTTCCCGCCACACATCCACACTTCTGCCGCCCGGGCGCCGCCCACTCTCCGCTATAAAAGACGTCCTCCCCTCACCACTGGCCGCACACTCGCCTCCCCCATACCCTCTCTCCTTCGTCACCGACGGCCCCCTCTCTCTCCCCCCGTCTCAATGGCGACAGTGTGGTGGCCAACGGCTTCGGCCGCCGCCACCTGCATGATTGGGAGGCGTGCCTCCTCCATGAGGTGAACTACCCGGTACCGCTCAATATGCGCGTGCCGGGCTCGTGGAGGCTCTGCGTCGGCGGCGGCCCCGTGCCCCCGTCGCCCATCGGCGCTGACCGCCGCGCCGAGATCACGTGGATCCGGTCGGCGCTGCCAGAGGAATCGCGACAGCAAGCCAGGTACGCCCCCAACCAGACCACCCTCTAAACGACGTACTTCGAGTGCCGCCACACCGACCAGCTCCGCTCGACGAATGGCGCTCCCGTAGCACGGGGGCGGCACAACTCCGAGGGCCGCCGCCATGTGGAGTCCCCGGGCACACTCTCCAAGCCATCCTCGAGCACATCGAGGACGACAACGTGCCACGGATTGAGTACCCACTGCCGCCCTTCTTGAAGGAAATATGCCCTAGAGGCAATAATAAAGTTATTATTTATTTCCTCATATCATGATAAATGTTTATTATTCATGCTAGAATTGTATTAACCAGAAACTTAATACATGTGTGAATACATAGACAAACATATAGTCACTAGTATGCCTCTACTTGACTAGCTCATTAATCAAAGATGGTTATGTTTCCTAACCATAGACATGTGTTGTCATTTGATTAATGGGATCACATCATTAGAAGAATAATGTTAGAAGAATTATGTGATTGACATGACCCATTCTGTTAGCCTAGCACATGATCGTTTAGTATATTGCTATTGCTTTCTTCATGACTTATACATGTTCCTGTAACTATGAGAATTATGCAACTCCCGTTTACCGGAGGAACACTTTGGGTACTACCAAATGTCACAACGTAACTGGGTGATTATAAAGGAGTACTACAGGTGTCTCCGAAGGTACATGTTGAGTTGGCGTATTTCGATATTAGGTTTTGTCACTTCGATTGTCGGAGAGGTATCTCTGGGCCCTCTCGGTAATGCACATCACTTTAAGCCTTGCAAGCAATGTAACCAATGAGTTGATTACGGAATGATGCATCACGTAACGAGTAAAGAGACTTGCCGGTAACGAGATTGAACTAGGTATTGGATACCGACGATCGAATCTCGGGCAAGTAACATACCGATGACAAAGGGAACAACGTACGTTGTTATGCGGTTTGACCGATAAAGATCTTCGTAGAATATGTAGGAACCAATATGGGCATCCAGGTTCCGCTATTGGTTATTGACCGAGAATAATTCTAGGTTATGTGTACATAGTTCTCGAACCCGTAGGGTCCGCACGCTTAACGTTACGATGACAGTTTTTTTATGAGTTTATAAGTTTTGATGTACCGAACTTTGTTCGGAGTCCCGGATGTGATCACGGACATGACGAGGAGTCTCGAAATGGTCGAGACCTAAATATTGATATATTGGACAACTATATTCGGACACCGGAAGTGTTCCGGGCGATTTCGGAGAAAACCGAAATGCTGGAGGGTTACCGGAACCCCCCCCCCAGGAGAGTAATGGGCCTTATGGGCCTTAGAGGGGAAGAGAGAAGGGCGGCCAGGGTGGGCCGCGCGCCCCCTCTCCCTCTGGTCCGAATTGGACTAGGAGGGGGGGCGCCCCCCTCTTTCCTTCCCCCTCTCCCCCTTCCTTCCCCCTCCTAGTAGGAGTAGGAAAGGAGGAGTCCTACTCCTACTAGGAGGAGGATTCCTCCTCCTTGGCGCGCCCCAAGGGCCGGCCGGCCTCCCCCCTTTGCTCCTTTATATACGGGGGCGGGGGGCACCCCATAGACACACAAGTTGATCTACGGATCGTTCCTTAGCCGTGTGCGGTGCCCCCCTCCACCATATTCCACCTCGGTCATATCGTCGTGGAGTTTAGGCGAAGCCCTGCGCCGGTAGAGCATCAACATCGTCACCATGCCGTCGTGCTGACGGAACTCATCTCCGAAGCTTTGCTGGATCGGAGCCCGGAGATCGTCATCGAGCTGAACGTGTGCTGAACTCGGAGGTGCCGTACGTTCGGTGCTTGGATCGGTCGCATCGTGAAGACGTACGACTACATCAACCGCGTTGTGCTTCCGCTTCCGCTTACGGTCTGCGAGGGTACATGGACAACGCTCTCCCTCTCGTTGCTATGCCATCACCATGATCTTGCGTGTGCGTAGGAATTTTTTTGAAATTACTACGTTCCCCAACAGTGGTATCAGAGCTTAGGTTTTATGCGTTGATGTTATATGCACGAGTAGAACACAAGTGAGTTGTGGGCGGTACAAGTCATACTGCTTACCAGCATGTCATACTTTGGTTCGGCGGTATTGTGAGATGAAGCGGCCCGGACCGACATTACGCGTACGCTTACGCGAGACTGGTTTCACCGTTACGAGCACTCATGCTTAAAGGTGGCTGGCGGGTGTCTGTCTCTCTCACTTTAGCTGAATCGAGTGTGGCTACGCCCGGTCCTTGCGAAGGTTAAAACAGCACCAACTTGACGAACTATCGTTGTGGTTTTGATGCGTAGGTAAGAACGGTTCTTGCTAAGCCCGTAGCAGCCACGTAAAATTTGCAACAACATAGTAGAGGACGTCTAACTTGTTTTTGCAGGGCATGTTGTGATGTGATATGGTCCAGACGTGATGTTATATTTTATTGTATGAGATGATCATGTTTTGTAACCGAAGTTATCGGCAACTGGCAGGAGCCATATGGTTGTCGCTTTATTGTATGAAATGCAAACGCCCTATAATTGCTTTACTTTATCACTAAGCGGTAGCGATAGTCGTAGAAGCAATAGATGGCGTAAACGACAACGATGCTACGATGGAGATCAAGGTGTCGTGCTGGTGACGATGGTGATCACGACGGTGCTTCGAAGATGGAGATCACAAGCACAAGATGATGATGGCCATATCATATCACTTATATTGATTGCATGTGATGTTTATCCTTTATGCATCTTATCTTGCTTTGATTGACGGTAGCATTTTAAGATGATCTCTCACTAATAATCAAGAAGTGTTCTCCCTGAGTATGCACCGTTGCGAAAGTTCTTCGTGCTGAGATACCACGTGATGATCGGGTGTGATAGGCTCTACGTTCAAATACAACGGGTGCAAAACAGTTGCACACGCGGAATACTCAGGTCATACTTGACGAGCCTAGCATATACAGATATGGCCTCGGAACACGGAGACCAAAAGGTCGAACGTGAATCATATAGTAGATATGATCAACATAGTGATGTTCACCATTGAAACTACTCCATCTCACGTGATGATTGGACATGGTTTAGTTGATTTGGATCACGTGATCACTTAGATGACTAGAGAGATGTCTGTCTAAGTGGGAGTTCTTAAGTAATATGATTAATCGAACTTAAATTTATTATGAACTTAGTACCTGATAGTATTTTTGCATTGTCTATGTTTGTTTGTAGATAGATGGCTCATGTTGTTGTTCCGTTGAATTTTAATGCGTTCCTTGAGAAAGCAAAGTTGAAAGATGATGGTAGCAATTACACGGACTGGGTCCGTAACCTGAGGATTATCCTCATTGCTGCATAGAAAAGTTACGTCCTAGAAGCACCGCTCGGTGCCAGGCCTGCTGCTGATGCAACTGACGACGTTAAGAACGTCTGGCAGAGCAAAGCTGATGACTACTCGATAGTTCAGTGTGCCATGCTTTACGGCTTAGAACCGGGTCTTCAACGACGATTTGAACATCATGGAGCATATGAGATGTTCTAGGAGTTGAAGTTAATATTTCAAGCAAATGCCCGGATTGAGAGATATGAAGTCTTCAATAAGTTCTATAGCTGCAAGATGGAGGAGAATAGTTCCATCAGTGAACACATACTCAAAATGTCTGGGTATAATAATCACTTGATTCAACTGGGAGTTAATCTTCCTGTTGATAGTGTCATTGACAGAATTCTCCAATCACTGCCACCAAGCTACAAGAGCTTCATGATGAACTATAATATGCAAGGGATGAACAAGACTATTCGCGAGCTCTTCGCAATGCTAAAAGCCGCGGAGGTAGAAATCAAGAAGGAGCATCAAGTGTTGATGGTTAACAAGACCACCAGTTTCAAGAAAAAGGGCAAAGGGAAGAAGAAGGGGAACTTCAAAAAGAACGGCAAGCAAGTTGCTGCTCAAGAGAAGAAACCCAAGTCTGGACCTAAGCCTGAAACTGAGTGCTTCTACTGCAAGCAGACTGGACACTGGAAGCGGAACTGCCCCAAGTATTTGGCGGATAAGAAGGATGGCAAAGTGAACAAAGGTATATGTGATATACATGTTATTGATGTGTACCTTACTAATGCTCGCAGTAGCACCTGGGTATTTGATACTGGTTCTGTTGCTAATATTTGCAACTCGAAACAGGGACTACGGATTAAGCGAAGATTGGCTAAGGACGAGGTGACGATGCGCGTGGGAAACGGTTCCAAAGTCGATGTGATCGCGGTCGGCACGCTACCTCTACATCTACCATCAGGATTAGTTTTAGACCTAAATAATTGTTATTTGGTGCCAGCGTTGAGCATGAACATTATATCTGGATCTTATTTGATGCGAGACGGTTATTCATTTAAATCAGAGAATAATGGTTGTTCTATTTATATGAGTAATATCTTTTATGGTCATGCACCCTTGAAGAGTGGTCTATTTTTATTAAATCTCGATAGTAGTGATACACATGTTCATAGTGTTGAAACCAAAAATGCAGAGTTGATAACGATAATGCAACTTATTTGTGGCACTGGCGTTTAGGTCATATCGATGTAAAGCGCATGAAGAAACTCCATACTGATGGGCTTTTGGAATCACTTGATTATGAATCACTTGGTACTTGCGAACCGTGCCTCATGGGCAAGATGACTAAAACGCCGTTCTTCGGAACTATGGAGCAAGCAACTGATTTGTTGGAAATCATACATACTGATGTTTGTGGTCCAATGAATGTTGAGGCTCGCGGCAGATATCGTTATTTTCTCACCTCCACAGATGATTTGAGCAGATATGGGTATATCTACTTAATGAAACACAAGTCTGAAACATTTGAAAAGTTCAAAGAATTTCAGAGTGAAGTGGAAAATCATCGTAACAAGAAAATAAAGTTTCTACGATCTGATCGTGGAAGAGAATATTTGAGTTACGAATTTGGTCTACACTTGAAACAATGCGGAATAGTTTCGCAACTCACGCCACCCGGAACACCACAATGAAATGGTGTGTCCGAACGTCGTAATCGTACTTTACTAGATATGGTACGATCTATGATGTCTCTTACTGATTTACCGCTATCATTTTGGGGTTATGCTTTAGAGACGGCCGCATTCACGTTAAATAGGGCACCATCAAAATCCGTTGAGACGACACCTTATGAACTGTGGTTTGGCAAGAAACCAAAGTTGTCGTTTCTTAAAGTTTGGGGCTGCGATGCTTATGTGAAGAAACTTCAACCAGATAAGCTCGAACCCAAATCGGAGAAATGTGTCTTCATAGGATACCCAAAAGAGACTATTGGGTACACCTTCTATCACAGATCTGAGGGCAAGATTTTCGTTGCTAAAATCGGATCCTTTCTAATGGAGTTTCTCTCGAAAGAAGTGAGTGGGAGGAAAGTAGAACTTGATAAGATAACTGTATCTACTCCCTTATTGGAAAGTAGTTCATCACAAGAACTGGTTCCTGTGACAACTACACCAATTAGTGAGGAAGCTAATGATATTGATCATGAAACTTCAGATCAAGTTTCTACTGAACCTCGTAGGTCTACCAGAGTAAGATCCGCACCAGAGTGGTATGGTAATCCTGTTCTGGAAGTCATGTTACTTGACCATGACGAACCTACGAACTATGAGGAAGCGATGATGAGCCCAGATTCCGCAAAATGGCTAGAAGCCATGAAATCTGAGATGGGATCCATGTATGAAAACAAAGTATGGACTTTGGTTGACTTGCCCGATGATCGGCAAGCCATTGAGAATAAATGGATCTTTAAGAAGAAGACTGGCGCTGATGGTAATGTAACTATCTATAAAGCTCGACTTGTTGCAAAAGGTTTTCGACAAGTTCAAGGGGTTGACTACGATGAGACTTTCTCACCCGTAGAGATGCTTAAGTCTGTCCAAATCATGTTAGCTATTGCTGCATTTCATGATTATGAAATTTGGCAAATGGATGTTAAAACTGCATTCTTGAATGGATTTCTGGAAGGAGAGTTGTATATGATGCAGCGAGAAGGTTTTGTTGATCCAAAAGATGCTAACAAAGTATGCAAGCTCCAGCGGTCCATTTATGGACTGGTGCAAGCATCTCGGAGTTGGAATAAACGTTTTGATAGTGTGATCAAAGCATATGGTTTTATACAGACTTTTGGAGAAGCCTGTATTTACAAGAAAGTGAGTGGGAGCTCTGTAGCATTTCTAATATTATATGTAGATGACATATTATTAATTGGAAATGATATAGAATTTCTGGATAGCATAAAGGGATACTTGAAAGACCTCGGTGAAGCTGCTTACATATTGGGCATCAAGATCTATAGAGACAGATCAAGACGCTTAATAGGACTTTCACGAAGCACATACCTTGATAAAATTTTGAAAAAGTTCAAAATGGATCATGCAAAGAAAGGGTTCTTGCCCGTGCTACAAGGTGTGAAGTTGAGTCAAACTCAATGCCCGACCACAGCAGAAGATAGAGAGAAAATGAAAGATGTTCCCTATGCTTTAGCCATAGGCTCTATCATGTATGCAATGCTGTGTACCAGACCTGACGTATGCTTAGCAATAAGCTTGGTAGGAAGGTACCAAAGTAATCCAGTAGTGGATCACTGGACAACGGTCAAGAACATCCTGAAATACCTGAAAAGGACTAAGGATATGTTTCTCGTATATGGAGGTGACAAAGAGCTAGTCGTAAATGGTTACGTCGATGCAAGCTTTGACACTGATCCAGACGATTTTAAATCGCAAACTGGATACGTGTTTCTATTAAACGGTGGAGCTGTAAGTTGGTGCAGTTCTAAACAAAGCGTCGTGGCGGGATCTATATGTGAAGCGGAGTACATAGCTGCTTCGGAAGCAGCAAATGAAGGAGTCTGGATGAAGGAGTTCATTTCCGATCTAGGTGTCATACCTAGTGCATCGAGACCAATTAAGATCTTCTGTGACAATACTGGTGCAATTGCCTTGGCAAAGGAATCCAGATTTCACAAGAGGACCAAGCACATCAAGAGACGCTTCAATTCCATTCGGGACCAAGTCCAAGTGGGAGACATAGAGATTTGCAAGATACATACGGATCTGAATGTTGCAGACCCGTTGACTAAACCTCTCTCACGAGCAAAACATGATCAGCACCAAGACTCCATGGGTGTTAGAATCATTACTATGTAATCCAGATTATTGACTCTAATGCAAATGGGAGACTGAAGGAAATATGCCCTAGAGGCAATAATAAAGTTATTATTTATTTCCTCATATCATGATAAATGTTTATTATTTATGCTAGAATTGTATTAACCAGAAACATAATACATGTGTGAATACATAGACAAACATATAGTCACTAGTATGCCTCTACTTGACTAGCTCATTAATCAAAGATGGTTATGTTTCCTAACCATAGACATGTGTTGTCATTTGATTAATGGGATCACGTCATTAGAAGAATGATGTGATTGACATGACCCATTCCGTTAGCCTAGCACTTGATCGTTTAGTATATTGCTATTGCTTTCTTCATGACTTATACATGTTCCTGTAACTATGAGAATTATGCAACTCCCGTTTACCGGAGGAACATTTTGGGTACTAGCAAACGTCACAACGTAACTAGGTGATTATAAAGGAGTACTATAGGTGTCTCCGAAGGTACATGTTGAGTTGGCGTATTTCGAGATTAGGTTTTGTCACTCCGATTGTCGGAGAGGTATCTCTGGGCCCTCTCGGTAATGCACATCACTTTAAGCCTTGCAAGCAATGGAACCAATGAGTTGATTACGGAATGATGCATCACGTAATGAGTAAAGAGACTTACCGGTAACGAGATTGAACTAGGTATTGGATACCGACGATCGAATCTCGGGCAAGTAACATACCGATGACAAAGGGAACAACGTATGTTGTTATGCGGTTTGACCGATAAAGATCTTCGTAGAATATGTAGGAACCAATATGAGCATCCAGGTTCCGCTATTGGTTATTGACCGAGAATAGTTCTAGGTCATGTCTACATAGTTCTCGGACCCGTAGGGTCCGCACGCTTAACGTTACGATGACAGTTTTATTATGAGTTTATAAGTTTTGATGTACCGAAGTTTGTTCGGAGTCCCGGATGTGATCACAGACATGACAAGGAGTCTCGAAATGGTCGAGACATAAATATTGATATATTGGACGACTATATTCGGACACCGGAAGTGTTCCGGGCGATTTCGGAGAAAACCGGAGTGCTGGAGGTTTACCGAAACCCCCCCGGAAGAGTAATGGGCCTTATGGGCCTTAGAGGGGAAGAGAGAGGGGCGGCCAGGGTGGGCCACGTGCCCCCTCTCCCTCTTGTCCGAATTGGACTAGGAGGGGGGGCTCCCCCCTCTCCCCTTCCTCCCCCCTCCTAGTAGGAGTAGGAAAGGAGGAGTCCTACTCCTACTAGGAGGAGGATTCCTCCTCCTTGGCACGCCCCAAGGGCCGACCGGCCTCCCCCCTTTGCTCCTTTATATACGGGGGCGGGGGGCACCCCATAGACACACGAGTTGATCTACGGATCGTTCCTTAGCCGTGTGCGGTGCCCCCCTCCACCATATTCCACCTTGGTCATATCGTCGCGGAGTTTAGGCGAAGCCCTGCGCCGGTAGAGCATCAACATCATCACCACTCCGTCGTGCTGACGGAACTCATCTCCGAAGCTTTGCTGGATCGGAGCCCGGAGATCGTCATCGAGCTGAACGTGTGCTGAACTCGGAGGTGTCGTACGTTCAGTGCTTGAATCGGTCGGATCGTGAAGACGTACGACTACATCAACCGCGTTGTGCTAACGCTTCCGCTTACGGTCTGCAAGGGTACGTGGACAACACTCTCCCCTCTCGTTGCTATGCCATCACCATGATCTTGCGTGTGCGTAGGAAATTTTTTGAAATTACTACGTTCCCCAAGACTTCTTGCGCCGGAGCAGCACCTCGTGGTTGCCGAGGCTCGTGGAGGGCGCGTCGTCTTCTTTCTCCTGCTCCCACTACTCCGGTGCGCCGACGCCGCTCGCTGTCGTGAAGGCCGAGCCCCAAGAGACGCCGGAGCACCGGCGCAGCGGCAACCTCTTCATAAACGAGGGCCGCTGCCGCCAACCTTTTCCTCCTCTCCACGGCCATCTTCGCCTAGTCAAGCCGAGGAAGGATCCGGCGACGCTGCCAGTCGTCAAGCAGAGCACATCGACATGGCCGCCGACGAGGAAACTAGCCTCAAATCGGCGCGAGACGACTATGTCCGGGAGGAGATGGAGCGCCAACGCCGCGCCCTCTAGGAGATCGCAGCGCCGTGGCCGCGACGAGGGCGGCGTCGTCATCCTCGACGACAGCGACAAGGAGGCGCCCGGGCCGTCCAACCCCGTCTGCCACAGTGACCCAGGGCAGGGCTGCAGCAAGGACGGTGGCGGCGACTACACCAACTTATACAGGCTCCTCGGCATGTAGAAGGCTCGGGGCCACGACGACGGCATAGAAGTTTTAGTTTAGTGTTTATATTATGTTTTAAGTTTGTACAAATATTAATGAAAACGCCTGAATTTTGTTCAAATTTGTGTCATTTTGTACGAAGTTTGGCTGAATTTGGTTTTCAAAAACTGACGTATTAGAGCCAGCTTGGGGCAACGGTTGGGAACCCGACCGTCCGATGGCAAAAAACGCCGGCTAGCCCCAAAAGACGCTATTTCAGTCTCGCGACGAAGAATGGCTGGAGATGCTATAAGGGCATCTTCAACAGGTTGTATGTTAGTCTTGTCGGTAAAATGCCCATGTCATCAACCAACAAGCTATCATACAACTATTCCAATGGGTTGTATGTAAGCTATCCAATAAATGGTGAGAAAATAAATGTGGTTGCTCTCTATTTCACCATGGAGCTTGTGCAAAGGTTGTTGGTTAATCTACATACGACTTTGCTCTCTCTCCACATTTAATACATGCCACATTATTACTAAGGAGACGCTACGCGTCTGCCAGGTGATCCGTATGGAACATCCGTCACCTCGACAGCCGTTCGATGTACGCGCGCGGGGCCGTCCGATCTACTTTTGGCACGCGGCTCGGTCTCTTTCCCCGACTCATTAATTCCTGAAACAACGGTCGAGTTGCAGAAACAAGCGTCTCGCGAGCCATTCGATGCGTGACGTGAGCCGTTCAATCCTCCTCTCTAATTTCCTGCAACGACACACTTGTTACAAGATCTGATCTTCTCTGATTTCCTGCAACAAGACCTTATTGCGAAACCTTATCTTCTACAATTTTCTGCAACAAGACTCATGTTGCAAAACTTCTTCTTCTTTAGTTTTCTGCAACAAGACAGAAACGTCTGTAGATTTTTTTGCAACAGAGTTTGTTATATAATATTTTGTGTAACAAAAATCGTGTTGCGGAAACATCTATAGAATTTTATTTACAACATAGTTTGTTATAGAAATGTTTTCTGCAACAAAGATCATAGGTGATGCAGCGGAAATATTTCCAACACAGATACTATTGTAAAAATATTTGTAACAGAAGTTGTGTTGCGAAAAATATTTGTAACATATGTCATGTTGCAGAAATATTTTTGGGCTTCGCTTTGTTGCAAAACTAGACCCGTCGTAAACAATTGCAACATCACATTTGTTTCTGAAACATAGCCTCTGTTTCGAAAGCGTGTTCGATAAAGGACGATATGCAAGCCTTCATTTGGACGCGTGTCATGCAGCGGAGGTGGAGGACGGGGCCACTATGATCCGCCGGATGAGGATAAGCTTTTCCCTTATTACTATATCCTAGGTGACAAATTTACCAACATCTATCTTACAACTGTTGGTGATGCCTAAATTGCCCCCATTGGGTTGGATTTTTAATGCCCGCTCGCTCGCTAGCCACCTTGCCGTCGGTGGAAAGACAAATCTATCTAGATCGAGCTGACCGTGCTACGCCCACACGCGGGACTCCTACGCTTTGAGCTAACTACTGGGGCCAACTCTAAAAAAAAGGCTAATTACTGGGGCATTCCACTTTGCCGGACCCACATGGCTGTGGCCTGGCATGGTTGCACGTGGCGTGAACCAGGGACAAGGCCCGTTGGATGAATCCTCGTCTCATCCGATGGCTCGCAAGCTGTTGGAGAAAGCACACGATCCGTGTCCTTCAGCCTAATTGGTCCTGGTGACTGTGGTCGCCTATTTTAGATCACCTTCCAAAAAAAAAGCACGTTTCAAGTGCTTCATATCTTAACAGGTTATCATAAAAAGCTTACCTTCATCCGACCGATCATGTACGCCGCGCCCGCCGGCTCCGTGCTCGTTAGATCGTCTGTTGATTAGACGGATGAGGGCGTCCCCGCTTCCGCGTCACGCGCGTCCGTTTTTCTGAAACATAGCCCTTGTTCCAGGACAACATTTCTGCAACTGGCAGCTCCGTCGTCTCATGTCTTTGGGAGGGCGACGCTTCTGGATTTGAGAGGTCGGCGGGCTAGCGGCATAGGGCGTTGGGCGACTGGGCATATACAACGCGGTGGCGGCTCGTCTGTGGCCGACGTCGACTCCAGCAGGTATGGATCTGAGATCCCCCATCCCTTTACCCCCGCATTTCTGGCGATTCTGTAGGCGTTCATGGCGGTTCTCCCTGGGGCGGTTACATCCGTAGGGGGGTGGCATATCCACCGAGATGACGACGACGACGATACTAGGAGGGAGACGGCTGGTTTGTTGGATCTGCGTCAACGAGCCATCCCCGGCCATCATCAACGCCGCCCTCTGGCATTTGTTACGGCTGGAGCTGCATCTGTTGTCGCTCGTCGTTCAATGTCGCCGCCGTCCTAGAGGAGCGTCGGTGTCCTTGGCTCTCGCCTCCTCGAGCTCAGACGCAACAATAAATTTGTTGCAATTTTTGCAACAAGGGTCACGTTGCAGAAAATTAGACGCTGCATGAGATCTTCTTGTAATTTTTGCAAAAAGGGTCTTGTTGTAGAAAATTAGACACAACGCAAGATGTTGTTGTAATTTTTTCAACAAGGATCTCGTTGCAGAAATTAGACGCGTGAAAGTTGTTGTTGCAGAAAAGTAGACGCGGCAGGAGATGTTGTTGCAATTTTTGTAAAAGTCTTGTTGCAAAAAATTGGAGAAGAAGATGTTTTGCAACATGGGTCTTGTTGCAGAAATTTGTAGAAGATGAGGTTTCGCAACAAAGGTCTTCTTGTAGGAAATCATAGAAGACCAAATCTTACAACAAGAGCATCGTTGCTGGAAATTAGAGAGAAGAATTGAACGGCTCGCGTCACGTAATCAAACGGCTCGCGTCACGTAATAAAATGGCTCACGAGGCGGCGGATCTTTTTAAAAGATCCACGGACCAACACATACAAGGGATATTGTTTCCGAAACTGAGCACCTGTTGCAAGAAGTAGGAGGTGGTCATGCGCGTCGGCTGTCAGGGCACTAATCCAACGGCGCTCCACGTGACGGATATTTCTAATATATTTGCCAGAAGACGCGTAGTGGCGCCAAGCAAATCTTTAACTCTTTGAAGAAAACTAGTAAGCTTGCACGTGCATCGCACGTCTGAAAATATTAATAAAAACATATACTATAATTTAAATGGTGGTCACGTTGCCGCATAAAAAATAATATAATGTTTCATCCATTTGGTCTCTGATAGGTTGTAAACAGTGAACATTAAATCTATTTAATCCTATCAAACCCCCATTGTTAAACATATTGAGTCATTGGACAAGCTAATTCTAGCTTGATACTTCTTAACACAACATGATTATAGTATACAACATGATTTCAGTGTACAACATAAATTGGTCGCAAGAAAAATATATGTTTGAAGAAGAAAATATAACTACAATTTACACTCTTCGGCATCCCATATCGTAGGTCCCTCTTCCCTCGTGATGGCATGTAGATTTCTTCCATGGACTCTTCGTAAACTCTCCATTTCCTGTCAAAGAAATCAGTATGTACTTTCATTTAATTCTAAAAGAACCGGTAATTATAAGTTGTAATTGTGTGGTGGCATCTAGGGTGAGCGTACAAAATAAAATCATATGCCTTATGGACACTGTTAATTCAACAGTGCCGAACAACAAAGAGAGTAGAAATCTGTGGAATTGATGGCAATATATTCAATGAAATTACAACTTGAATATGAAAAGACATCTAGGCATTTTGAAGATTGTTCAATTTATGAAACCCCAACAAGACATATCATCGCAAAATCACAATCAAGAGGTTGCAAAACTTCCTTCAACATTCTCTTTCTAGTTGCAGGCAAATATACACTTGAGTGATCATCTAGGAGCAGGGGCCCTGCAGCTAGTAGTGCCACCCCGCCTGTCAGTTTCAGGAGTTCTTATTTTTCTCGAATGATATTCTCCAACTTAAAAATGCAATACTTGAATGTGAGTATATTGTTCCGAAGCCTTTCAGGTAAAGGTCATGACATACAATCAGTTTACCCTAGTCCTTAAAGATGTTGCTTCACCAGATGACACTCGATTCCATACATCATTCACTTCAAATTTCGGAACAAATTTGGCACTACTAAAGGAAATCACTTCCTCTGCCAAAATTGAGAAAACAAAATCTCAAATGTGGTTCAGTTAGACAAACAAAACCTGAAGTAGTAGAACTTTGGCCATCACCCTGTGCTGCACCGAGCTGAGTGTGGCAGGCACAATGCACTCCTCCGAGGTGAGCGCGATCGACACGGTTCGCTCCCCAGAGGATAGATACTGGAAATGTTTTGACTTGATCGTTCTTCCATAGAGTTTAGCAACATCATTCCAAATTCCACACACCAAGAACAGTAAATGATCAGCTAAAATGTATTTCTGGTGATCACCATGTTAATAGTGTGCCAGAAAATCATGGTGATCTAAAAATTAAAATAAGCATGCCACATATAGCAGAAACGGTTGGAGTCATAGATTCTATACGATTAATCATCATACAAGTTACCACACTGAATGGTGCAACTCTTGGTCAACTGTCTTAACTTAATCACTAAAGCTACATAGTCCATTTGGAATGGATCAACATGGGAATTTGAGCATTGTTCAGTGACATATATTGATATAGCAGCACTACTACATAGATATTGATGACGAAAAACTGAACTGTGGAAACATAATATAGTTTCCCATGTTACAGCTAGTGAGGGTAATCAAGCACTGCCGGTATATGATCATGATCCAGTATAGCACGCTAGTGGAAGCTGAATTGATCTTCTCAATAGAACTTCTCTTGTGATCATAGCTTCTCCATTAGAAGGAAAATGGTATAATTACCAGTTTATAGGTCCTAGCTTGAATGTCCTGCTGATGTCTACAGAATTGAAAAGAACCTGCAGCAAAATCCCAGGAAGTTGAAAGGAGGTACAAATTTGTATATGAAAGATCGCATAATGGAACTGGTAACTGAAAGCAGCCTACCTGGAGCTGGTTAGATTTGGCTCATTAGTGTTCGAACTTTTATCCTTTTTCACTATTGTATTATGCCCCTTGGTTCCTCAATCAACCTTGATAGAATTAATGTCTGATAAACATTATGTACACCATCAGGAAGTTCTAAACCAACTTGAGCTTGTGGGCTCAACAAACAATGGCAAAATATGGAAAGAATATAACTTGTGTATACCGCGAATGTTGTATGAATTGCTATGGAAGTTATTGTTGTAGAAAACGGTCTACTGAGACCTGCTGCTATCCACTGATTCTTGGACACGCTAACTCTATAAGACACAAATCAAGCAAGTGTGTTATATTAGAACAATTACAACTTGTTATATTAGGACAAGCATGTTCAGATGAGTATTAGATTACTACTATACTACAACAACACAATCGACATCGCTGTTGTCATCAGTCAGTCCTGATGCAATCACCTACCACCACCATGTCCAGGATATAATATTGAAGGAAATATGCCCTAGAGGCAATAATAAAGTTATTATTTATTTCCTTATTTCATGATAAATGTTTATTATTCATGCTAGAATTGTATTAACCGGAAACTTAGTACATGTGTGAATACATAGACAAACAGAGTGTCCCTAGTATGCCTCTACTTGACTAGCTCGTTAATCAAAGATGGTTAAGTTTCCTAACCATAGACATGTGTTGTCATTTGATGAACGAGATCACATCATTAGAGAATGATGTGATGGACAAGACCCATCGGTTAGCTTAGCACTATGATCGTTTAGTTTATTACTATTGCTTTCTTCATGACTTATACATGTTCCTATGACTATGAGATTATGCAACTCCCGAATACCGTAGGAACACCTTGTGTCCTATCAAACGTCACAACGTAACTGCGTGATTATAAAGATGCTCTACATGTGTCTCCGATGGTGTTTGTTGAGTTGGCATAGATCGAGATTAGGATTTGTCACTCCGATTGTCGGAGAGGTACTCTGGGCCCTCTCGGTAATGCACATCACTATAATCCTTGCAAGCAATGTGACTAATGAGTTAGTTGTGGGATGATGCATTACAGAATGAGTAAAGAGACTTGCCGGTAATAAGATTGAACTAGGTTTGATGGTACCGATGATCGAATCTCGGGCAAGTAACATACCGATGACAAAGGGAACAACGCATGTTGTTATGCGGTTTGACCGATAAAGATCTTCGTAGAATATGTAGGAGCCAGTATGAGCATCCAGGTTCCGCTATTGGTTATTGATCGGAGATGTGTTGTAACATCCCAAATTTCCAATTTGAAATGTTATACTTAGATCATTCATGCATATCATATTTTGTTGCATTTCGTTTCGCGATCCTCGAAATTCTAAGTAACTCAAGGATCCACGGAGAGAGTTGGGGATTTCATCGTTTTCATATTTGAATTTTTCTGAAATATTAAAACAAGGATCATTTTGGTTTTAATTAATTTTTCTCTTCAAAAATATTTCATAACAAAAATATATGAGAGGAGATAATATGACTTCTCCAAAATAAATAAAATATTCAAGGAAAAATGTTAAAATCAAATAAATAATTTTATTTGGATTTTATTGCAATTTTATTTGAAATAGAAAATATGCTTTTTTAAAAATTTCATGTTTAGGCCAAGAAAATGTCCATCCTGTTCTAAATATTTTATTTAGACGGTGAAAATTTTGTTTTGCCATTTTTAGTTTTTATTATTTTTCTATGATTTTTTTCGGCGAAATCTGTTTTTTTAAGTCAGCGCCCGACTTGGCCGGCAGCCCAGCCGAGCCGGGCCAAGCCCACGCCGCACTTCCTCCTGCACGCTTGCGCCCGTGCCCGAGCCGGACTCCGCCTGAGTCCGGGACGCCGCCGCCTTCCGTGTTGCCCCCGCCCCAAGCCGAGTCGCCCCCTCTCCCCTTTATAACCGCACCCCGCCGCCGCCCTCAAGCCCGCCTCACCCCGCCTCCAGCAGCCGCAGCCGCGTCGCTCGCCGCCGCTTGTCACCGCCGCTCGTCGCAGCGCCCCGCGCCGCCGCCTCGTCGCACGCCGCCTCGCCGGAGACGCCGGTCCCGATCCGATCCGTTCGCCCTTTTTTTGGTTTTTAGGTAAAAACCCCGGTTTTTTAAACCCTAGATGCGTTTTATTTTATTTTATTTATTTCGATCTGGTTTTTCTCGGTTTAGTTATTTAGCGGACGCTCGTCCGTTCGTTGGTTTTAACGAACACTTTTCGCCGTTTAGGTTCAGACAGCGAACATTCGTTCGTTAGTATTTTATTTTTATTTTATTTTTCGCCCAGGGACCTATCCGCGATTATTTCTATCGCAGATTAGCCCCTGATCTTCAAACGCTCGCCATTTCTTAACCGTTTGTCCAAATCCAGTGAAACCAACGCCAAAACCTTTATCTCGAAACCCTCTTTTTGTTTACCAACTTGAACAAGGTTTTGACAATTTAAATTTGGTTTCAAGCAGACTTGGTTTCGAAGTTCTTTTGACCGTAGTTTTAGTTCTGTAGCTCCTATTTGATTGATTCTTTTTGCAGGTCAAATCTCTTCAGTTGAGTTTTCAGATTGATCTTCTTATTTGAGTTTTACCTATGCATCTATGCTCGAGTGCTTACGTGTGCTTTTATTTGTTTGCGATAGAATTCCCAGAGTGCGAAGCGTGCTACTACGAGTCACTAGGTTTTGCGGGTCGTTAGCAAGGCAAGTAACACATTGATCATACTCTTTTCATACCCAATTTTTATGCGTTAGTTTCAATACTCAAACACTGCATGAGTAGGTTGTGTTTAACATGTGGGTATTGGGAAGTAGTTGATGAGGTAGAACCTATTACCCGTTTTATTATCAAACCCTTGGGAGCTACTTCTACGTTTTTCTTATATGCTATGTTATGCTCGTAGACGTGGTTTTGGCGAGTGAATCCATGACAGATGTAAGATTGTTAATTAATGGTTAACTTAAAGTGGCAACTTTAATACACATCTGGCTGGATTGTTGGTTTTGGGCACCTGGAGAATCCAGTGTTGTCCTAGGATATCCTGGAGCACCCGTGTGATCATCCTATGGTCCGCCACCCAGGCTCAAAGGGATCGTAAGATTATTCATGCTAGAAACTTCTGTGTGCAGCCACAAGCTATTATGGGCTCTAGCATAGTCGAGTATGTTGCATGACCTCTTCCAGTGGTAGGCTAGCAGATGTAGGGGATGTAGGTTGGTACTATCTACCCAGGGTTAGAGTTAATGCTTCTGAAAGACTATGTCTCGGTCATCCGTTTCTCAAACACCATGCAGTGCGAGAAATCCAACGGAGGAGATCGAGTCTTGTGGGGAAAAGTGTGCAAACCTCTGCAGAGTGTACAAACTAATCATGATTAGCCGTGTCCCCGGTTATGGACAGCTTGAGTATCTGGTTCTTGGATTATCATATGGATCTCATCACTCTAAATCAATTTGTTGGGTTGATAATTATTTTAATTGGGATTGAGTTGGAGGAACCTTCTCAATGTTGTTCAACTACCATGATAGTTAAATAAAAATATATTCCTTTGAAGTAGGGAAAAATTGGCTTTTCGCAAAAAAACATATTAACTGTAGAGCCTCCACCAGCCACATACGCATGTAGTGGTAGCATTTATTATGTTCATTGCTCTACTATGTTACTATGCTAGCATATTCCATTTGTCGACCCGTTTTCGAGCTGCAACGTATCATGTTGCAGATTTTTCAGATGAAGAGTAAGGTGCGCTAGGTCGTTGTCGTGCACTCAGCTATGCCGTTGGAGTTGATGGACTCACTTTATCTTTGAAGCCTTCCGCTGTTATCTTATTTAGATGGCCTTAAGCCATAATTATTGTAATAAGTTCTCTTTGGAGACTATCAATGTAATAAGTGTGTGATTGCTACTCTGTTATAAATCCATTCGAGTATTGTGTGTGTTAGCATTACCGATCCAGGGATGACACGTATGCAGAGAGACTTGACCGTCTGTGGTCGGGTCACTACAAGATGATATCAGAGCACACGCTGCATGTAGGACACGACCACTAAGATGAGCCATAGATCACTCTTCTCTACTCATTTCTGACTCCTCTCCATTTTCTACTCTATAGGATGGCGTACTCAAGGAAAAAGTTTGCACAACCGGATGAAGACACACCTTTTGGGAGACACTTGAAGGAAGTCACTAGGTACCTGAACATCGGAATACCAAGCTTCACCGGGACCTACATGAAGGAAATATGCCCTAGAGGCGATAACAAAGTTATTATTTATTTCCTTATTTCATGATAAATGTTTATTATTCATGCTAGAATTGTATTAACCGGAAACATAATACATGTGTGAATACATAGACAAACGTAGTGTCGCTAGTATGCCTCTACTTGACTAGCTCGTTGATCAAAGATGGTTGAGTTTCCTAGCCATAGACATGAGTTGTCATTTGATTAACGGGATCACATCCTTAGGAGAATGATGTGATTGACTTGACCCATTCTGTTAGCTTAGCACTTGATCGTTTAGTATGTTGCTATTGCTTTCTTCATGACTTATACATGTTCCTATGACTATGAGATTATGCAACTCCCGTTTACCCGAGGAACACTTTGTGTGCTACCAAACGTCACAACGTAACTGGATGATTATAAAGGAGCTCTACAAGTGTCTCCAAAAGGACATGTTGAGTTGGCGTATTTCGAGATTAGGATTTGTCACTCCGATTGTCGGAGAGGTATCTCTGGGCCCTCTCGGTAATGTACATCACTATAAGCCTTGCAAGCAATGTAACTAATGAGTTAGTTGCTGGATGATGCATTACATAACGAGTAAAGAGACTTGCCGGTAAGGATATTGAACTAGGTATTGAGATACCGACGATCGAATCTCGGGCAAGTAACATACCGATGACAAAGGGAACAACGTATGTTGTTATGCGGTTTGACCGATAAAGATCTTCGTAGAATATGTAGGAGCCAATATGAGCATCCAGGTTCCGCTATTGGTTATTGATCGGAAACGTGTCTTGGTCATGTCTACATAGTTCTTGAACCCGTAGGGTCCGCACGCTTAAATTTAGATGACGGTTATATTATGAGTTCATGTGTTTTGATGTACCGAAGATAGTTCGGAGCCCCGGATGTGATCATGGACATGACGAGGAGTCTCGAAATGGTCGAGACATGAAGATTGATATATCGGACGACTATATTCGGACACCGGAATAGTTTCGGGGGTTATCGGATGTATACCGGAGTACCGGGGAGTTACCCGAACCCCCCGGGGGGTTAATGGGCGTCATGGGCCCAAAGTGGAACAGAGGAGGGGTGGCCAGGGCAGTCCGCGCGCCCCCTCCCCCTCTAGTCCGAATAGGACAAGGAAGGGAGGGCGGCGCCCCCTTTTTCCTTCCTCTCCTCTCTCCCCTTCCTTCCCCCTCTCCTACTTGGACAAGGAAAGGAGGGAGTCCTACTCCTGGCGCGCCTCCTCCTGGCTGGCTTCCCCTCCCCCTTGATCCTTTATATACGGGGGCAGGGGGCACCTCTAGAGACAATAATTGATCTCTTGATCTCTTAGCCATGTGCGGTGCCCCCCTCCACCATATTCCACCTCGGTAATATCGTAGCGGTGCTTAGGCGAAGCCCTGCGTTGGTAACATCATCAACACCGTCATCACGCCATCATGCTGATGAAACTCTCCCGCAAAGCTCTGCTGGATCGGAGTTCACGGGACGTCATCGAGCTGAACGTGTGCTGAACTCGGAGGTGTCATACGTTCGGTACTTGATCGGTCGGATCATGAATACGTACGACTACATCAACCGCGTTGTGCTAACGCTTCCGCTTTCGGTCTACGAGGGTACGTGGACAACACTCTCCCCTCTCATTGCTATGCATCACCATGATCTTGCGTGTGCGTAGGATTTTTTTTTGAAATTACTACGTTCCCCAACAGTGGCATCCGAGCCTAGTTTTATGCGTAGATGTTATATGCACGAGTAGAACACAAGTGAGTTGTGGGCGATACAAGTCATACTGCTTACCAACATGTCATACTTTGGTTCGGCGGTATTGTTGGATGAAGTGGCCCGGACCGACATTACGCGTACGCTTACGCGAGACTGGTTCTGCCGACGTGCTTTGCACACATGTGGCTGGCGGGTGTTAGGTTCTCCAACTTTAGTTGAACCGAGTGTGGCTACGGCCGGTCCTTGAGAAGGTTAAAATAGCACTAACTTGACGAACTATCGTTGTGGTTTTGATGCGTAGGTAAGAACGGTTCATGCTCAGCCCGCAGCAGCCACGTGAAACTTGCAACAACAAAGTAGAGGACGTCTAACTTGTTTTTGCAGGGCATGTTGTGATGTGATATGGTCAAGACATGATGCTAAATTTTATTGTATGAGATGATCATGTTTTGTAACAAAGTTATCGGCAACTGGCAGGAGCCATATGGTTGTCGCTTTATTGTATGCAATGCAATCGCCCTGTAATTGCTTTACTTTATCACTAAGCGGTAGCCATAGTCGTAGAAGCAATAGGTGGAGAAACGACAATGATGCTATGATGAAGATAAAGATGTCGCACTGGTGACGATGGTGATCATGACGGTGCTTCGGAGATGGTGATCACAAGCACAAGATGATGATGGCCATATCATATCCATTATATTGATTGCATGTGATGTTTATCCTTTGTGCATCTTATTTTGCTTTGATTGACGGTAGCATTATAAGATGATCTCTCACTAAATTTCGAGGTATAAGTGTTCTCCCTGAGTATGCACCGTTGCGAAAGTTCTTCGTGCTGAGACACCACGTGATGATCGGGTGTGATAGGCTCTACGTTCAAATACAACGGGTGCAAAACAGTTGCACACGCGGAATACTCAGGTTAGACTTGACGAGCCTAGCATATACAGATATGGCCTCGGAACACTGAGACTGAAAATGTCGAGCGTGAATCATATAGTAGATATGATCAACATAGTGATGTTCACCATTGAAAACTACTCCATTTCACATGATGATCGGACATGGTTTAGTTGATTTGGATCACGTGATCACTTAGATGATTAGAGGGATGTCTATCTAAGTGGGAGTTCTTAAGTAATATCATTGATTGAACTTTAATTTATCATGAACTTAGTCCTGATAGTATTTTGCAAATTATGTTGTAGATCAATAGCTCGCGTTGTTACTTCCTTATGTTTTTATATGTGTTCCTAGAGAAAACTAAGTTGAAAAATGATAGTAGCAATGATGTAGACTGGGTCTGTGATCTGAGGTTTATCCTCATTGCTACACAGAAGAATTATGTCCTTGATGGACCGCTAGGTGATAGACCTATTGCAGGAGCAGATGCAAACATTATGAACATTTGGCTAGCTCAATATGATGACTACTTGATAGTTTAGTGCACCATGCTTAACGGCTTAGAATCGGGACTTCAAAGATGTTTTGAACGTCATGGACAATATGAGATGTTCCAGGAGTTGAAGTTAATATTTCAAGCAAATACCCGAGTTGAGAGATATGAAGTCTCCAACAAATTCTATAGCTAAAAGATGGAGGAGAATCGCTCAACTAGTGAGCATGTGCTTAAATTGTCTGGGTACTACAATTGCTTGAATTAAGTGGGAGTTAATTTTCCAGATAAGATAGTGATTGACAGAATTCTCTAGTCACCATCACCAAGTTATTAGAACTTCGTGATGAACTATAGTATGCAAGGGATGACGAAAACGATTCCCGAGCTCTTCATGATGTTGAAATCGACGAAGGTAGAAACCAAGAAAAGAGCATCAAGTGTTGATGATCAACAGACCACTAGTTTCAAGAAAAGGGCAAAGGGAAAGAAAGGGAACTTCAAGTAGAATGACAAGCAAGTTGTCACTCCCGCGAAGAAGCCCAAAGCTAGACCAAAGCCTGAAACTGAGTGCTTACACTGCAAAGGAAATGTCACTGGAAATGGAAATGCCCTGAATATTTGGTGGATAAGAAGGATGGCAAAGTGAACAAGGGTATATTTGATATACAGGTTATTGATGTGTGCCTTACTAGTGTTTATAGTAGCCCCTCAGTATTTGATACTTGTTCGGTTGCTAAGATTAGTGCTACGTCTTGAGCTTGCGTTGGTTTTCCTTGAAGAGGAAAGGGTGATGCAGCAATAGTAGCGTAAATATTTCCCTTAGTTTTTGAGAACCAAGGTATCAATCCAGTAGGAGGCTCCTCAAAAGTCCCATGCACCTACACAAACAAACAAAGAACTCGCAACCAACGCAATAAAGGGGTTGTCAATCCCTTCACAGCCACTTGCGAAAGTGAGATCTGATAGAGATAGTATGATAAGATAAATATATTTTTGGTATTTTATAATATAGATGCAAAAAGTAAAGATGCAAATAAAAGTAGATTGAAAGCTTATATGATAAAAGATAGACCCGGGGCATAGGTTTCACTAGAGGCTTCTCTCAAGATAGCATAAGTATTGCGGTGGGTGAACAAATTACTGTTGAGAAATTGATAAAAAAGCGAATAATTATGAGATTATCTAGGAATGATCATGTATATAGGCATCACGTCCGCAACAAGTAGACCAACTCCTGCCTGCATCTACTACTATTACTCCACACATCGACCGACTCTTGCCTACATCTAGAGTATTAAGTTCATAAGAACAGAGTAACGCCTTAAGCAAGATGACATGATGTAGAGGGATAAACTCATGCAATATGATATAAACCCCATCTTTTTATCCTCGATGGCAACAATACAATACGTGCCTTGCTGCCCTTGCTGTCACTGGGAAAGGACACCGCAAGATTGAACCCAAAGCTAAGCACTTCTCCCATGGCAAGAAAGATCAATCTAGTAGGCCAAACCAAACTGATAATTCGAAGAGACTTGCAAAGATAACTCAATCATACATAAAAGAATTCAGAGGAGATTCAAATATTTGTCAAAGATAAACTTGATCATAAACCAACAATTCATCGAATCTCGACAAACACCCAGCAAAAATAGTTTACATCAAATAGATCTCCAAAAGAGAGGGGGGAACATGGTATTGAGATCCAAAAAGAGAGAAGAATCCATCTAGCTAATAACTATGGACCCGAAGGTCTATGGTAAACTACTCACAACTCATCGGAGGGGCTATGGTGTTGATGTAGAAGCCCTCCGTGGTCGATTCCGTCTCCGGCGGAGCGCCGACGAAGGCTCCAAGATGGGATCTCGCGGATACAGAAGGTTACGGCGGTGGAAATTGTGTTTCGTTGGCTCCCTGAATATTTTCGGGGTACGTAGGCTTATATAGGAGGAAGAAGTACGTCGGTGGATGCCCGAGGGGCCCACAAGACAGGGGCACGCCTTGTAGGGGTGGGCGTGCCCTCCTATCTCGTGGCCGCCTCGGATGTTTCTTGACTTGCACTCCAAGTCCTCTGGATCACGTTCGTTCCAAAAATCATGCTCCCAAAGGTTTCATTCCGTTTGGACTCTGTTTGATATTCCTTTTCTTTGAAATACTGAAATAGGCAAAAAAACAGCAATACGGGCTGGGCCTCCAGTTAGTAGGTTAGTACCAAAAATGATATAATTGTGTAAAATAAAGCCCATAAACATCCAAAAGGGGTAATATAATAGCATGGAACAATAAAAAATTATAGATACGTTGGAGACGTATCAAGCATCCCCAAGCTTAATTCCTGCTCGTCCTCGAGTAGGTAAATGATAAAAATAGAATTTTTGATGTGGAATGCTAGCTAGCATAATTCTCAATGTAATTTTCTTTATTGTGGCATGAATGTTCAGATCCAAATGATTCAATATAAAAGCTTATAAAACATAAAAATAATAATGCTTCAAAGCATACTAACAAATAATCATGTCCTATCAAAATGGTATAGCCAAAGAAAGCTTATCCCTACAAAATCATATAGTTAGGCCATGCTTCATTTTCATTACACAAAATACTCCCATCGTGCACAACCCCAATGACGAGCCGAGCAATTGTTTCATACTTTTTAACGCACTTTAGCTTTTTTCAACTCTCACGCAATACATGTGCGCAAGCCATGGACATAACAGTAAGGTGGTATAAGGTGGTGGTTGTGAGGACAAAAAGAGGGAGAAGATAGTCTCACATCAACTAGGCATATCAACGGGCTACGGAGATGCCCATCAATAGATATCAATGTGAGTGAGTAGGGATTTCCATGCAACGGATGCACTAGAGCTATAAATATATGAAAGCTCAACAAAAGAAACTAAGTGGCTGTGCATCCAACTCGTTTGCTCACGAAGACCTAGGGCATTTTGAGGAAGCCCATCATTGGAATATACAAGCCAAGTTCTATAATGAAAAATTCCCACTTAGTATGAAAGTGACAACATAGGAGACTCTCTATCATGAAGATCATGGTGCTACTTTGAAGCACAAGTGTGGAAAAAGAGATAGTAGCATTGTACCTTCTCTCTTTTTCTCTCATTTTATTTTTTTATTTTTCTTTTTTTCTCTTTTTTTCTTTTCTTTGGCCTTTCTTTTTTTTTCTTTTTGGCCTTTCTCTTTTTTTTCTCATTTCTTTCTTTTTGTAAAGTCTGAAGTCTCACCCCGACTTGTGGGGGAATCATAGTCTTCATCATCCTTTCCTCACTGAGACAATGCTCTAATAATGAAGATCATCACACTTTTATTGATTTACAACTCAAGAATTACAACTCAAAGCTAGAACAAGATATGACTCTATATGAATGCCTCTGGGGGTGTAACGGGATATGCAATGAATCAAGAGCGACATGTACGACAAATTATGAAGGTGACCTTGCCACAAATACGATGTCAACTACATGATCATGCAAAGAGCAATATGACAATAGTGAAGCGTGTCATAATAAATGGAACGGTGGAAAGTTGCATGGCAATATATCTCGGAATGGCTATGGAAATGCCATAATAGGTAGGTATGGTGTCTGTTTTGAGGAAGGTAAATAATGGGTTCATGATACCGGTGAAAGTTGCGCGGCACAATAGATGCTAGCAAAGTGGAAGGATGAGTGTGCGTATATCCATGGACTCACATTAGTCATAAAGAACTCATATACTTATTGCAAAAGTCTACTTAGCCCTCGAAGCAAAGTACTACTACGCATACCGCAAGAGGGATATATTGGTAGGAAAAGACCATCGCTCGTCCCCGACTGTGACTCATAAGGAAGACAATCAAAAGAGCACCTCATGCAACAAATTTGTCACATAACTTTTACCATACGTGCATGCTATGGGACTTGCCAACTTCAACAAAAGTATTTCTCAATTTCATAATTACCCACTAGCATGACTCTAACATTACTACCTCTAAATCCCAAAACAATTATCAAGAATCAAATTGATCATAGCATCCAATTCACTTCCTATGATAGTTTTTATTATACCCAACTTGGATGTTCATCATTCTAAGGCCAAATTTATAACCATAGCAAATACCATGCTGTTCTAAAATACTCTCAAAAAGATATAAGTGAAGCATGAGAGACTATCAATTTCTTCAAAATTAAGCCACCGCCGTGCTCTAAAAGATATAAGTGAAGCACTAGAGCAAAAACTATCAAGCTCAAAAGATATAAGTGAAGCACATAAAGTATTCTAGCAAATTCTAATCAAGTAGGCTTCTCCCAAAAGGTGTGTACAGCAAGGATGATTGTGGTAAACTAAAAATCAAATAATAATTAATACACGACGCTCCAAGCAAAACACATATCATGTGGTGAATAAAAATATAGCTGCAAGTAAAGTTATCAATGAACGAAGACGAAAGAGGGGATGCCTTCCCGGGGCATCCCCAAGCTTAGGCTTTTGGCTATTCTTGAATACCTCGGTGTTCCATGGGCATCCTCAAGCTTAGGCTCTTGCCACTCCTTATTCCATAGTCCATAAAAGCTTTACCCAAAACTTGAAAACTTCACAACACAAAACTCAACAGGAAATCTTATAAGCTCCGTTAGTGAAAGAAAACAAAACCACCACATAAGGTACGGTAATGAACCCATTGTTTATTTATTTTGGTGTTAAACCTACTGTATTCCAACTTCTCTATGGTTTATAAACTATTTTACTAGCCATAGATGCATCAAAATAAGCAAACAAGACACGAAAAACAGAATCTGCCAAAAACAGAACAGTCTGTAGAAATATGTAACTAACGCAAACTTATGGAACTCTAAAAATCCTACCAAAATAGGAAGTCATGGAAAATTTGTCTGTTGATCATCAGAAAAAAGAATCAACGCAAAATCACGTTTCTGTGATTTAACAAAACTAAATTCGTGCGCGCAAAGTTTCTGTTTTTCAGCAGAATCAAATTAACTATCATCATAGGTTATCCTATAGGTTCTACTTGGCACAAACACTAATTAAAAGATAAAAACACATATAAACAGAATGTAGATGCAAAATTTGTTACTAAACAGGAACAAAAACAAAAAACACAAATAAAATTGGGTTGCCTCCCAACTAGCGCTATCGTTTAACGCCCCTAGCTAGGCATAAAAGCGAAGATAGATCTAAGTAGTGCCATAATAATAAGATAGATCTTGAAAGCTCATCTCATATTCTCTACGTTCGGCAGCAAGTTTTCTTTGAGGCAAGCAAAAGTAATCAAAAGGGCTAAATTTAGCGGGACAAAAGTCCCCAAGATCAATCTCAGGAGGAACGGGTTCCTCCTTTGGCCCTTCATAATGCACAACTAATTCATCACTAAAAGCATTCTTTTGGCAAAATCTCGTGAGCCTATACTCAAGAGAGTATCCTAGCTCATTATTTCGAAGGGAAAAATCATTATTAAGTTCGGTAATTCTATCAACCAAGACATTGGTAGGAACCTTTTTTCTAAGGTTTTCATTGAAAGCAACATAGTCCGAAGATTGAAAACGCCTAATTTCCTCTTGATCAAAGAGGACCGCCTCTATGGGAGGACGACCGGCGTCCACCCTATAGTGTGCAAAGATTTCTTTGGCCTCTGTTATTATAAATCTAAACTCATGAGCCAAAAAGATAGTAACATCACGTTTAACAGAAGAATGCTCAATATTGGAAAATTCTAGAAAAATTCTTTGGGCCAGTTCTTTTGGGCGGCTTAAAAAATAAGCTGCCTCTCCTCAGCTTAAAAAATAAGTCGCTCTTAAAAATTGTTGAGGCTTCTACATTAGTTATCCCATAACTAGTTCAGAAGCCCCAATAAATAAGCGAGGCGGCTTATGAAAAATCTGGGGAGGAGGCGGCTTATTTTTTAAACCGCCAAAAGAACTGGCCCTTTGTATGCAAGGATGCATATGCATAAATTGTCTTTCAAGTTCAACTACAAGCATAGCAATGGCATCCGCGAGACTACTAGTTCTATGAAGAACAGAACCACCCATGGAAGGTAAATCACTGACACAAGTAAATAAATCTTGAATAACACTTTTTCCAATAATGTTACCACTACCGATTTGAAACTTTTTAGTATGCAAGATAGGGGGTTCTTCAGCCAGAGCCTCGGAATTTTCCATGTTATCATTATTGTCCATATCGACGATAATCTCCCCAATTTCAGACATAACGGCAAACAAAAGCAAGGAAGAAGAAAGCAAGCGAGCGAGAGAGAGAGAGAGGAGATTTGGAAAGAGAGGGCAAATAAAATGGCAAGGGAGAAGTGGGGGAGAGGAAAACGAGAGGCAAATGGCAAATAATGTAAATGCGAGGGAGATAAGTTTGTGATGTGAACTTGGTATGTCTTGACTTGAGCGAAGACCTCCCCGGCAACGGTGCCAGAAATCCTTCTTGCTATGTCTTAAGCTTGCGTTGGTTTTCCTTGAAGAGGAAAGGGTGATGCAGCAATAGTAGCATAAGTATTTCCCTCAGTTTTTGAGAACCAAGGTATCAATCTAGTAGGAGGCTCCTCAAAAGTCCCATGCAGGTGCAAAGAACTCGCAACCAACGCAAACAAACAAAGAACTCGCAACCAACGCAATAAAGGGGTTGTCAATCCCTTCACGGCCATTTGCGAAAGTGAGATCTGATAGAGATAGTTTGATAAGATAAATATATTTTTGGTATTTTATAATATAGATGCAAAAAGTAAAGATGCAAATAAAAGTAGATTGAAAGCTTATATGATAAAAGATAGACCCCCATAGGTTTCACTAGAGGCTTCTCTCAAGATAGCATAAGTATTACGGTGGGAGAACAAATTACTGTCAAGCAATTGATAGAAAAGCAAATAATTATGAGATTATCTACGCATGATCATGTATATAGGCATCACGTCCGCAACAAGTAGACCGACTCCTGCCTGCATCTACTACTATTACTCCACACATCGACCGACTCCTGCCTGCATCTAGAGTATTAAGTTCATAAGAACAGAGTACGCCTTAAGCAAGATGACATGATGTAACGGGTTAAACTCATGCAATATGATATAAACCCCATCTTTTAATCCTCGATGGAAACAATACAATACATGCCTTGCTGCCCCTGCTGCCACTGGGAAAGGACACCGCAAGATTGAACCCAAAGCTAAGCACTTCTCCCATGGCAAGAAAGATCAATCTAGTAGGCCAAACCAAACTGATAATTCGAAGAGACTTGCAAAGATAACTCAATCATACATAAAAGAATTCAGAGGAGATTCAAATATTTCTCAAAGATAAACTTGATCATAAACCAACAATTCATCGGATCTCGACAAACACACCGCAAAAAGAGTTTACATCAAATAGATCTCCAAAAGAGAGGGGGGGGGGAACATGGTATTGAGATCCAAAAAGAGAAAAGAAGCCATCTAGCTAATAACTATGGACCCGAAGGTCTGTGGGAAACTACTCACAACTCATCGGAGGGGCTATGGTGTTGATGTAGAAGCCCTCCATAGTCGACTCCCCGTCCGACGGAGCACCAACAAAGGCTCCAAGATGGGTGTCGGTGTCAAAACCGGCGGATCTCGGGTAGGGGGTCCCGAACTGTGCGTCTAGGCGGATGGTAACAGGAGACAGGGGACACGATGTTTTTACCCAGGTTCGGGCCCTCTCGATGGAGGTAAAACCCTACTCCTGCTTGATTGATATTGATGATATGGGTAGTACAAGAGTGAATCTACCACGAGATCAAGGAGGCTAAACTCTAGAAGCTAGCCTATGGTATGATTGTTGTAATGGTTGTATGTCCTACGGACTAAAACCCTCCGGTTTATATAGACACCGGAGAGGGCTAGGGTTACACAAAGTCGGTTACAATGGTAGGAGATCTACATATCCGTATCGCCAAGCTTGCCTTCCACGCCAAGGAAAGTCCCATCCGGACACGGGACGAAGTCTTCAATCTTGTATCTTCATAGTCTTGGAGTCCGGCTGACGATGATAGTCCGGCTGTCCGGACACCCCTAGTCCAGGACTCCCTCAGTATCCCCTGAACCAGGCTTCAATGACGATGAGTCCGACGCACATATTGTTCGGCATTGCAAGGCGGGTTCCTCCTCCGAATAATTCATAGAAGATTGTGAACACCAGGATAGTGTCCGGCTCTGCAAAATAAATTCCACATTCCACCGTAGAGAGAATAATATGTACACAAGTTCAATCTGCTGACGTATTTTGTGGCATGACGTCACACCACTACCAAGCCTTTACTTGAATCATTTTTTATTATACCACCTCAGCGCATTTAGCGAAGCGGTTTCCTTGGCACGTCTTGTCGAAGCAGAGATTGTGTTCCCCTTATTCCGGGATTCCCATCAATACGGACGTGGTTAACCCAACCGCGCCATTGATGGTGGCGCTTGGGAGATAAGCGAGTTTTACCAGGCCGGTGGGGACGCATAGTCTTCGTCCGCCCATATATAAGGGGATAAGGATCCACCTTTTTACCTACGCCTTCTTCCTCCTTTGCTTATCCATCTCCGTGCACTCGAGCTCCAGCGCCCAAGCCCGCACATCTCGCCTCGACCTTCTCCAGCCATGTCTGGAGCGGGAGGCAAGTGGTTGGCCTCCTCCGTTACGGAGGGGCACATCGAAAAGCTGCGCGGCGCCGGATACCTTTCCAGCGACATCGCGCACCGGCTGCCCGACGAGGGGCAGATCATCCCCACCCCAGGCCCCATGAGAGGGTCGTATTTCTTCCCCACTTCCTCCGCGGACTGGGCTTCCCACTTCATCCCTTCGTCCGGGGGCTCATGTACTACTACGGCCTGGACTTCCATGATCTGGCGCCGAACTTCATCCTCAACATCTCGGCATTTATCGTCGTGTGCGAGGCCTTCCTCTGCATCCAGCCCCACTTCGGCTTGTGGCTCAAGACCTTCAATGTCAAGCCGAAGGTTGTGAAGGGCGTCCAAGCAGAGTGCGGATGCGCCATGGTGGGCAAAATGCCCAACGTCATCTGGCTCGAGGGGGCCTTTGTGGAGTCCGTCAAGGGGTGGCAATCGGGGTGGTTCTACACCACCGAGCCACGTGACCCTAAATGGGCAGCGGCCCCCGAGTTCAGATCTGGTATCCCCATGCAGCTCACCTCCTGGAAAGAGAAGGGCTTGCTATGGGGCAGTTCGGAGGAGCTGACAGGACTCCAGTCCTGTCTCCAGACCTTGGTGAACAAGAAGCTTAGGCTTGTCAATGTGATCCAGGTCATGCTCGTCTGCCGGATCCTCCCCTGCCAACAGCGGGCCTTCAATTTGTGGGAGTTCGATCCGGCACAGCACCAGACCCTGAGTAGGCTCTCGACACGACGTACGAAGCTTCCTGGAGGGTGTTGTTCAAGGGCGGAGAAGCCCTCGCATCCGCGACGGAAGACCGCGGATTCAGCACCAAGCGCCCGGCCGGCGAGGTAAGCTTTATTATCCTCTATGGGACATTTATTTTCTTTCATAGTTTGACTCTATGCGGGATTTAAAACTCCCAATGCCTTTGACAGGACTGGCAGAGGACGTCCAGACAGATAGACTGTCCGGCTCCCCTTCCCGAAGAACCAGCGGACGCCCGTTTAACGGGGCTGCTAGTCCCGGCACTTTATGTGGTGCCGGAGAAGAAGGCCAAGAAGAAGGCCACGGGAACTCGAAGAAGTTCCCGACGCCAGGTGATATCGAACTTATCGTCCGATGGCTCTGAGGCGGACTCCTCCCCCGAAGACAAGAAGGAGAAAGAGGACTCTCCCCCGGAGGGGGAGAGAGGAAAAGGAAGGCTTCCCCAACGGGGGAGGCCGAAGGGTCCAAGAGGGGAAGGACCCTTCCCCCGGACACCTCCGCCAACGCCAATGACGGCGACGAGGAGTGGCCCTCAAGGGCCAAGCCCCTGGCAAGATCGTAAGTATCCGGACTCCTGAGTGATTTGTAATTCCTTTTTCGTGCCACGTAGTGTCCTTCTAATGCCGCATACTATCTGTAGCCCGGCTGAGGAGGATCTTCCCGCTTCATCCAGCGGGTGCTTGGCCTCGTCGGATGTAGATTCCATTCCGACCGCCTCCACCCCTCGCGATGCTGAGGACGCCGAGGTGGGATCCCAGGAGGGGACCCGCCAGGAGGGGGAGGCTCCGGAGGTGCCATAAGGCAACCTCCCGGACTTCACGCCGGACTCCGCGCTGAAACCCGCAGTGGTTCCGGAGTCTGGCAGGCGACCCCTTCGCAAGAAGGGCAAGACTGTGACACCGGCAGCCTCCGTCCAACCAGAGATGCCGGACAACTTGTTGGAGGCGCTCAACGGCGCTTCCATCGAGGAAGAGCACCGCACTATCATGAGTGCGGTGATTCAGAAGGTTCAGCTCGCCAAGAGCGGGCTGACCGAAGCCTGCAGTAGCCTTCTAACAGGCTTTGAGGTAAGAAGTTTAAAATATGTAATGTGATACCGTATTGACAATAGCCCCTGATGCCCGGTTCGGTGTTCGGAAAGAAAAACCGGACTGAGGATCTAAAAAAGATATACGCAGGAGTGCTAGAAATTATGTCAATATGGGTTTGTAGGCTGCGCTGCTGACCTCTGCTGCACTGACTGCGGAGGTCGGTGCTTTGAAGCAGGACCTTGAGCGGTCCGAGCGAGAGCTCGGCCTTGCCAAGAAGCAGCTCGAGGACAAAGAAGGTGAGTAACACCACTTTGAAATTTGTACCTCACAGAAAAGGATTTTGGTTGCAATAGAAATAACAAGGATAACGTGGGTACTGCAGGGGCCACGAACAAGGTGGTGACCCTGAAGGAGGCCGTGCCCGCGGCCGAATGCAATGCGGCCGCGGAACGGGCGGAGTGAGAGAAGCAGGAGGCGCGGGTGGCGGAGGTGCGGCAAGAGCTCCAGGCTCTCATGGAAAAGCATGAGAGTTTGGAGCGCGACTCGAAGACTCGAGAGTCCGAGCTTGCCTCGGCTCTTGAAAGTGCCAAAGCCGCCAAGGCCGAGGCCCATAAGTCCCTCCAGGAGATTGAGGTGATGAAGAAGATAGCGGCGGGTAAGGCATTTTTCATGCAAAGCAAGCATGTGAATGTAAATTACCTGTTACTTACCCGAATTCGGAGCTCTCCAGGGGCGTTTGTGGATCTGGCTCGCAGCGTGTCCGATGCCGCCGTATTCTACCGGGACGAGGAGGGGAGCTCAACGGAGAAGGTCTTCTGGTCTCAGTACGCTGAGGCCGGACATCCGGTGCCCCCTAGCGATCAGCTGAAGCAGCTGGTCGAGCTCCACAAGGTAGCCGAGCAGGCCATGAAGGGCCTCATAGTCCGGCTGTGGCCTGGAGAGGCCATGCCTGGGAGCTACTTCAGCCTCGTGCGGCGGCTGGTGGATGCGTGCCCCTGGGTGGATGCGTGCTCCGCCTGCATTGAAGGTGCCCGTCGGGCCCTTGCCCGCGCAAAGGTGCACTGGGGCAGGCTGGATGCTGAGAGGCTTCTGACGGACGCGCCGCCGGTGGGGAAGGAGTATCGTACGCCTGAAATGTACTATTAGACTGTCCTGAAGGGTGCCCGCAAGATTGCGGATGAGTGCCCCAGAGATGTAATTCTTGAGTAGACTCGCAATGTGTTATCCTGTGCGCTGAAAACTTTGTTCATATGCGCTAAGCAATGCTTGTTAATTTAAAATATTACCTTCTGTGCGGCCGTTTATCAAATCTGGGAGATGGCAAGTCGTCGGCTTCAGCCCCCATGCCACGAGTGCTGGGGTGTTCGGGATAAACTTGAGCGCTCTTGTTCCCATTTTTGGGTCCATCTAGGGAGGCGCTCAACACAACGAACAAGGCAACCGGACTTATAATGCTTGAACACTCTCATTAGCCATAGAATTCTACAATTTTAAATTTTGGCGAAGCCCCTAGTGTTCAGAAGACCAAATTCGGGGCGCTATCCTCGCCTTGGCCGGACACAGCCGGTTCCTCGCTCTAAGCGGCATAAGTCTATAAGGACTCGAAAAGACCTCTCGAACAGCGACCAGCTCTCGCCTTATCATGACAGTCAGTTTTAGCTTTCTCCACTGAGGCGCTCGCCCAGCTCAACCGGGGCGCAATCGCAGTGGTTCTCCCAGTGCTACCTTAGCCGACGGAACGGAACGTAAGGTACCAAAACATGGGAGCCGGGCAAACCCAACTATTGACCCAAGACATGATTCGGAGCCGATGCATATAGTGCTATAAGTTCGGGGTGCCACACTTGTGGAAGTGTTCGGACTTCACACCATAATGCGGGGATCATAAGCCCCTGGTGTATTCGGCCGTACCAAATTGTACGGATGCAAGATGTCATAAATGAACATATATATAAATAAAGGAACGCAATTATAAGCGAAAAAGTAATGCATTGTTTATTCAAGGAATTCTGCCATGAGTGCAGAACGATACAAATAGTGCGGTAAGCAAGGGAGTGGACTATTTTAAACATGTCCCCCTCCAGGGGTGGGCTGTGGAATGGTGTAATAAACATATTTAGTGCTCGTAATGGAGACCACCTGAGTGTTCGTCGTAGCCCTTGTTCCTCCCTGGCTGTTGCATCGTGAGTTCGGCAGATCTATTGCCGGACAGGGCCTCTTGTATACGGAGTCCTGTGGATAAAAATAAAAAAAGGAAAAGAAAAAGAGCGACACACTTAGGAGCCCCTGGTGTGGTTGAGCCGCACTCTGGGCCTATCGTGGTCGTGCCCCTCCCCCTATGCCCAAGGTATCTCCAGAGTGTAATGATGTACGCGAAAAGCTGGTCTTGCAATCATGCTAGGGCTGGGGTTGGGGCCGCATTGCTACGCGTGCTCGGAACGTGCCAGGGGGTATTGGTCTATGTTACCCCGGGCGCATTTAATCATGTCTGGTCTTTTAACGGCCGGACTCGAAAATTGCCTTAAGAGGCTGCTCTGTACTTCTGCCGCGAGAGCCGCTGTGTGTTCCTCCATTCGGAGGGACCGTTCAGTGTTTCCGTTGACCGTGATGACTCCGCGAGGGCCTGGCATCTTGAGCTTGAGGTATGCATAATGCGGCACCGCGTTGAACTTTGCAAACGCGGTTCGTCCGAGCAGGGCGTGATAGCCACTGCGGAACGGGACTATGTCGAAGATTAACTCCTCGCTTCGGAAATTATTCGGTGATCCGAAGACCACTTCCAGCGTGACCGAGCCTGTACAATTGGCCTCGACACCTGGTATGACGCCTTTGAAGGTCGTCTTTGTAGGTTTAATCCTTGAGGGGTCTATGCCCATCTTGCGCACTGTATCCTGATAAAGCAGGTTCAGGCTGCTGCCGCCGTCCATGAGGACTCTAGTGAGGTGAAATCCATCGACGATTGGGTCTAAAACCAATGCGGCAAATCCGCCATGGCGGATACTGGTGGGGTGGTCCCTTCGATCAAAAGTGATCGGGCAAGAGGACCATGGATTGAACTTCGGGGCGACTGGCTCCATCGCATATACGTCCCGAAGTGCACGCTTCCGCTCCCTCTTGGGTATGTGGGTTGCGTATATCATATTTACCGTCCGCACTTGTGGGGGGAAACCCTTCTGTCCTCTACTGTTCGGCGGCCGGGTCTCCTCCTCGTCGTCGCTATGCAGCCCCTTGTCATTGTTTTCGGCGATTAACTTGCCTGCCTGCTTGAATACCCAACAATCTCTGTTGGTGTGGTTAGCTGGCTTTTCGGGGGTGCCTGTATCTGGCAAGAGCGGTCGAGTATTCGGTCCAAATTGGACGGACCCGGAGTGGTTCTTTTGAATGGCTTCTTCCGCTGACCGGGTTTAGAGCCTCTGAATCCGGCGTTGACTGCCGTATCCTCATTGTTATCGCCGTTAACGCGGCGTTTGTTTTTGTTTCGACGCGACCTGCCATTGTGGTCCTTAGTATCCGGACTGCCAGCATTTTTGCTGAGGTTGTTGCTGCGAGCTAGCCAGCTGTCCTCTCCCGCACAGAAGCGGGTCATGAGTGATGTGAGGGCTGCCATGGATTTCGGCTTTTCCTGTCCTAGGTGCCGGGCCAGCCACTCGTCGCGGATGTTATGTTTGAAGGCTGCGAGGGCCTCTGCATCCGGACAGTCGACGATTTGATTTTTCTTTGTTAAGAACCGTGTCCAGAACTGTCTGGCCGATTCGTCTGGCTGCTGAATTATGTGGCTTAGGTCATCGGCGTCTGGTGGTCGCACATATGTGCCCTGGAAGTTGTCGAGGAATGCGGCTTCCAGGTCCTCCCAACACCCAATTGACTCTGCGGGCAAGCTGTTAAGCCAATGCCGAGCTGGTCCTTTAAGCTTGAGTGGGAGATACTTGATGGCGTGGAGATCGTCGCCGCGGGCCATATGGATGTGAAGGAGATAATCTTCGATCCAAACCGCGGGGTCTGTTGTGCCATCGTAGGATTCAATGTTCACGGGTTTAAACCCTTCAGGGATTTGATGATCCATTACTTCGTCTGTGAAGCATAGTGGGTGTGCGGCGCCTCTATATTGAGCAATATCACGACGTAGCTCAAGAGAGCGTTGTCTGCTGTGTTCGGCCCGGCCGGAGTTGCTGTATCCGGCGCGACGGTAGTCGTCGTGGGTCGTGGGGCGCCCACGTGATCCGTAGATAGATCTGGATTGTCTTGCCTTGTCCTCCAATATATCCCGCAAGTCCGGCGCATTCCCCCGTGGCTTCGTACTTTTCGAGCGGTGCCGGGTATGGTCCTGATGGAGGGCCTAGATGCCTCTCTGTCGCGACCACGGGGTGGTCGGTCTGCCGTATTGTGCTGGCGATGAAGGTTTGTATGCTTCCTCCTCTAGTCGGGGGAGCAACTTGCGTTTTGGGTAGCTTTTGGAGGGGCGTTCGAGTTCATACTCTTCGGCCGCGAGGACCTCGGTCCATCTGTCGGCCAGCAGGTCTTGATCAGCTTGAAGCTGTTGCTGCTTTTTCTTTAGGCTGTTCGCCGTGGCCATTAGCCTGCATTTAAAATGCTCTTGTTCGACGGGATCCTCGGGCACGACGAATTCGTCGTCATTGAGGCTTGCCTCGTCTTCGGAGGGAGGCATGTAATTTTCGTCCTCCTCGTCTGCCGCTCTCTCCTGAGGGCTGGCTACTCCGTCCTCCTGTGCTGAATCTTGCTGGAGGGGGTTGTCTTCGGCACTCTCTGGGGTGTTGTTATCTCCGGTGCCGGAATCTCCATTCTTGCTGTGGCGGGATTTAGAGCGGCGCCGCTGACGTCGGCGCTTGGGCTGTTTCTTAGAGGAATCTGCCTCCGCTGCTTCTTCGCCGTCCCCATCCTTTGGGGTGTCCACCATGTATATGTCATATGACGAGGTGGTCTTCCAGTGCCCTGTAGGCGCTGGTTCTTGATCGTCTCCGGCATCGTCGTCCATACCGTCGATGTCTTCGGAGTCATAGTCTAGCATGTCGGTTAGATCGTCGACAGTGGCTACAAAGTGGGTGGTGGGTGGGGTTTGAATTTCTTCGTCGTCCGCATCCCAACCGTCCTGACCGCAATCCGGCCAGGGTTCTCCTGATAACGAGAGATGTTTTAGCGAATTTAGGATGTCGCCAAAGGGTGAGTGCTGAAAGATGTCCGCGGCGGTGAACTCCATGATCGGCGCCCAATCGGATTCGATTGGCGGGGGCGCAGGAGGTTCGGAGTCCGGCAAGGAGTCCGGCGCCTCGGAGTCACGAGCTTTATAAGGGACAAGGTCAGTATTCGGCTCCATTGCCATGGAAGTTGCAGCTCCCAAGGCGGTGTCCAGCCACCTGTCCTCGATCTGCGCGGTCGGCTCCGAACTATGGGTCAGAGCGGACTTGTGTGCGGCCTCCAGGGTACTGTCCAGCGGCAGAGCTAGATCATGCCCATCGTGACAGTGCGGCACGCTCGGCTGTGGCTCGACTCCATCGAAGATCAAGTCCCGCGGATGTCAGCCGTGAAGTCTAGGCTTCCAAACCTGACCTGATGGCCAGGGGCGTAGCTTTCGATCTGCTCCAGATGGCCAAGTGAATTGGCCCGCAGTGCGAAGCCGCCGAACACGAAGATCTGTCTGGGGAGAAAAGTCTCACCGTGGACAGCGTTGTTGTTGATTGAAGAAGCCATCAAGCCTATCGGTGACGACACAGAGGAACTCTCAATGAAAGCACCAATGTCGGTGTCAAAACCGGCGGATCTCAGGTAGGGGGTCCCGAACTGTGCGTCTAGGTGGATGGTAACAGGAGACAGGGGACACGATGTTTTTACCCAGGTTCGGGCCTTCTCGATGGAGGTAAAACCCTACTCCTTCTTGATTGATATTGATGATATGGGTAGTACAAGAGTGGATCTACCACGAGATCAAGGAGGCTAAACCCTAGAAGCTAGCCTATGGTATGATTATTGTAATGGCTGTATGTCCTACGGACTAAAACCCTCTGGTTTATATAGACACCGGAGAGGGCTAGGGTTACACAGAGTCGGTTACAATGGTAGGAGATATACTTATCCGTGTCGCCAAGCTTGCCTTCCACGCCAAGGAAAGTCCCATCCGGACACAGGACGAAGTCTTCAATCTTGTATCTTCATAGTTTTGGAGTCCGGCTGACGATGATAGTCCGACTGACGATGATAGTCCGGCTGTCCGGACACCCCCTAGTCCAGGCTCAATGGGATCTCGCGGATACAGAAGGTTACCGCGGTGGAAACTGTGTTTCGTTGGCTCCCTGGATGTTTTCGGGGTACGTAGGCTTATATAGGAGGAAGAAGTACATCGGTGGCCGCCCGAGGGGCCCACAAGACAGGGGGGACGCGCCCTGTAGGGGTGGGCGCGCCCTCCTATCTCGTGGCCACCTTGGCTGCTTCTTGACTTGCACTCCAAGTCCTTTGGATCACGTTCGTTCCAAAAATCATGCTCCCGTAGGTTTCATTTCGTTTGGACTCGGTTTGATATTCCTTTTCTTCGAAATACTGAAATAGGCAAAAAACAGCAATACGGGCTGGGCCTCCGGTTAGTAGGTTAGTCCCAAAAATGATATAATTGTGTAAAATAAAGCCCATAAACATCCAAAAGGGGTAATATAATAGCATGGAACAATAAAAAAATATAGATACGTTGGAGATGTATCAATTAGTAACTCGAAATAGGAGTTACATAATAAACAGAGACTAGTTGAGGTGAAGTGACGATGAGTGTTGGAAGTAGTTCCAAGATTGATATGACCATCATCACACACTCACTATACTTTTGGGATTAGTGTCAAACCTAAATAAATGTTATTTGGCGTTTGCGTTGAGCATGAATATGATTTCATGTTTATTGCAATACGGTTATTCATTTAAAGTTAGAGAATAATTGTTGTTCTGTTTACATGAATAAAACCTTCAATGGTCATACACCCAATGAAAATAGTTTGTTGGATCTCGATCGTAGTGATACACATATTCATAATATTGATGCCAAAAGATGCAAAGTTGATAATGATAGTGCAACTTATTTGTGGCACTGCCGTTTGGGTCATATCTGTGTAAAGCGCATGAAGAAACTCCAGAAAGATGGATTTTTTGAATCACTTGGTTATGAATCATTTGATGCTTGCGAACCGTGCCTTTTGGGCAAGATGAATAAAACTCCGTTCTCCGGAACAATGGAACGAGCTATTGACTTGTTGAAAATAATACATACCGATGTATGCGGTCTAATGAGTGTTGATGCTTGTGGCGGGTATCGTAATTTTTAGACCTTCACAGATGATTTGAGCAGATGTGAGTATATCTACTTAATGAAGCACAAGTCTGAAACATTTGAAAAGTTCAAAGAATTTCAGAGTGAAGTGGAGAATCATCGTAACAAGAAAATAAAGTTTCTAAAATCTGATTGTAGAGGAGAATATTTGAGTTACGAGTTTGGCCTTCATTTAAAAAACAATGTGGAATAGTTTCACAGCTCATGCCACATGGAACACCACAATATAATGGTGTGTCCGAACGTCATAACCGCACTTTATTGGATATGGTGCGATCTATGATGTATCTTACCGATTTACCACTATGATTTTGGGGTTATGCATTTGAGACAACTGCATTCACTTTAAATAGGGCACCATCAAAATCCATTGAGACGACGCCTTATGAACTGTGGTTTGGCAATAAACCAAAGTTGTTGTTTCTTAAAGTTTGGGGCTGCGATGCTTATGTGAAAAAGTTTCAACCTGATAAGCTCGAACCCAAATCGGAGAAGTGCGTCTTCATAGAATACCCAAAGGAAACTATTGGGTACACCGTCTATCACAGATCCGAAGGCAAAATCTTTGTTGCTAAGAATGGATCCTTTCTAGAGAAGGAGTTTCTCTCGAAAGAAGTGAGTGGGAGGAAAGTAGAACTTGATGAGGTAACTGTACCTGCTCCCTTATTGGAAAGTAGTTCATCGCAGAAATCAGTTCATGTGATTCCTACACCAATTAGTGAGGAAGCTAATGATGATGATCATGAAGCTTCAGATCAAGTTACTACCGAACCTCGTAGGTCTTCCAGAGTAAGATCTGCACCAAAGTGGTACAGTAATCCGGTTCTGGAAGTCATGTTACTAGACCATGATGAACTAACGAACTATGAGGAAGCGATGATGAGCCCAGATTCCGCGAAATGGCTTGAAGGCCATGAAATCTGAGATGGGATCCATGTATGAGAACAAAGTGTGGACTTTGGTGGACTTGCCGGATGATCGACAAGCCATAGAAAATAAATGGATCTTCAAGAGGAAGACAGACACTGATAGTAGTGTTACTGTCTAGAAAGCTCGACTTGTCTCAAAAGGTTTTTCAAGAAAGTTCAAGGTGTTGAATACGATGAGATTTTCTCACTCGTATCGATGCTTAAGTCTGTCCGAATCATGTTAGCAATTGCCACATTTTATGAAATCTGGCAAATGGATGTCAAAACTGCATTCCTTAATGGATTTATTAAAGAAGAGTTGTATATGATGCAACCAGAAAGGTTTTGTCAATCCTAAAGGTGCTAACAAAATGTGCAAGCTCCAGCGATCCATCTATGGACTAGTGCAAGCATCTCGGAGTTGGAATATACACTTTGATGAGTTGATCAAAGCATATGGATTTATACTGACTTTTGGAGAAGCCTGTATTTACAAAAAAGTGAGTGGGAGCTCTGTAGCATTTCTAAAACTATATGTAGATGACATATTGTTGATTGGAGATGATATAGAAATTCTGGATAGCATAAAAGGATACTTGAATAAGAGTTTTTCAAAGAAAGACCTCGGTGAAGCTGCTTACACATTGAGCATCAAGATCTATAGAGATAGATCAAAACGCTTGATAAGATTTTCAATTAGTACATACCTTGACAAGATTTTGAAGTAGTTCAAAATAGAATAGTCAAAGAAGAAGGTTCTTGCCTGTGTTGCAAAGGTGTGAATTTGAGTAAGACTCAAATCCCGACCACGACAGAAAATAGAAAGAGAATGAAAGTCATTCCCTATGCCTCAGTCATAGGTTCTACAAAGTATGCCATGATATGGACCAGACCTATTGTATACCCTGCTCTGTTTTGGCAAGGGAGTACAATAGTGATCTAGGAGTCGATCACTGGACAACGGTCAAGAATATCCTTAGTAAAGACTAAGGAGATGTTTCTTGATTATGGAGGTGATAAAAGAGCTCATCGTAAAGATTTACATCGGTGCAAGCTTTTACACCAATCCAAATGACTCTAAGTCTCAATCTGGATACATATTGAAAGTGGGAGCAATTAGCTAGAGTAGCTCCGTGCAGAGCATTGTAGACATAGAATATTTGCAAAATACATACGACTCTGAATGTGACAGACCCGTTGATTAAACTTCTCTCACAAGCAAAACATGATCATACCTTAGTACTCTTTGGGTGTTAATCACATAGCGATGTGAACTAGATTATTGACTCTAGTAAACCCTTTGGGTGTTGGTCACATGACAATGTGAACTATGGGTGTTAATCACATACAGATGCGAATATTGGTGTTAAATCACATAATGATGTGAACTAGATTATTGACTCTAGTGCAAGTGGGAGACTGAAGGAAATATGCCCTAGAGGCAATAATAAAGTTATTATTTATTTCCTTATTTCATGATAAATGTTTATTATTCATGCTAGAATTGTATTAACCGGAAACATAATACATGTGTGAATACATAGACAAACATAGTGTCACTAGTATGCCTCTACTTGACTAGCTCGTTGATCAAAGATGGTTGACTTTCCTAGCCATAGACATGAGTTGTCATTTGATTAACGGGATCACATCATTAGGAGAATGATGTGATTGACTTGACCCATTCCGTTAGCTTAGCACTTGATCGTTTAGTATGTTGCTATTGCTTTCTTCATGACTTATACATGTTCCTATGACTATGAGATTATGCAACTCCCGTTTACCGGAGGAACACTTTGTGTGCTACCAAACGTCTGAACGTAACTGGGTGATTATAAAGGATCTCTACAGGTGTCTCCGAAGGTACATGTTGAGTTCGCGTATTTCAAGATTAGGATTTGTCACTCCGATTGTCGGAGAGGTATCTCTGGGCCCTCTCGGTAATGTACATCACTATAAGCCTTGCAAGCAATGACTAATAAGTTAGTTGCGGGATGATGCATTACATAACGAGTAAAGAGACTTGCCGATAACGAGATTGAACTAGGTATTGAGATACCGACAATCGAATCTCGGGCAAGTAACATACTGATGACAAAGGGAAAAACGTATGTTGTTATGCGGTTTGACCGATAAAGATCTTCCTAGAATATGTAAGAGCCAATATGAGCATCCAGGTTCCGCTATTGGTTATTGACCGGAAACGTGTCTTGGTCATGTCTACATAGTTCTCGAACCCGTAGGGTCCACACGCTTAAAGTTAGATGATGGTTATATATGAGTTCATGTGTTTCGATGTACCGAAGATAGTTCGGAGTCCCGGATGTGATCACGGACATGATGAGGAGTCTCGAAATGGTTGAGACATGAAGATTGATATATTGGTAGCCTATATTTGGATGTGGGAAGTGTTCCGGGTGAAATCGGGATTTTACAGGAGTACCGGGGGGTTACCGGAACCCCCCGGGGCTTAATGGGCCTACATGGGCCTTAGTGGAAATAGAGGGCAGCAAGGGAGTGTGGGGCGCGTCCCCCCAAGGCCCAAACCGAATTGGTCTAGGGCAAGGGGGGGGGGGGCGGTCCCCTCTTTCCTTCTCCTCCTCTCCCTTTCCTTTCCCCTTCAGTAGGACTCCCCATGGCGCGCCCCCTCCTAGGCCGGCCGCCCCCTCCCCCCTTGCTCCTTTATATATGGGGGCAGGGGGGCACCTCTAGACACAACAATTGATCTCTTGATCTCTTAGCCGCGTGCGTTGCACCCCTCCACCATAGTCCTCCTCGATAATATTGTAGCGGTGCTTAGGCGAAGCCCTGCGTCGGTAACATCATCAACACTGTCATCACGCCGTCGTGCTGATGGAACTCTCCCGCAAAGCTCTGCTGGATCGGAGTTCGTGGGACCTCATCGAGCTGAACGTGTGCTGAACTCGGAGGTGCCGTACGTTCGGTACTTGATCGGTCGGATCATGAAGACGTACGACTACATCAACCGTGTTGTGCTAACGCTTCCGCTTTCGGTCTACGAGGGTACGTGGAGAACACTCTCCCCTCTTGTTGCTATGCATCACCATGATCTTGCGTGTGCGTAGGATTTTTTTTGAAATTACTATGTTCTCCAACACTACACCGCCACTTTACCAGAAGAGGAGCGTTGGATGATTCGAGTTCAAGTTCCAGGAAGGACATTCATGCCAGTCACTGAGCCCATAGAGTTTTCCTTTGATGCACCAACCTGGAGTCTAGGCAAGAGCATGGCAGCCCACATTGCTATGGGAAGTATGGGAGAAGTCTACAAACAGGAGCTGAAGGACACTATCTACCAGATATGTGGGCGCTGAGATGAGCAATGGGAGATGATCAGCACTAGGAAGGACAGGTCCATTGCAGCTTTCATCCAGGAGTTAAACCAGCACATTCGACGCCAGGAGAACCAGATGTGCGCTAGCATGATAGATTTGAAGAAGGCGATGACCAGGAACATGGAGCTAGAAGAGGAACTCAAGACTACACGTGACAGATACGAGGAGGAAATCGCAATACTAGTGGAGAAGAATGACGACCTGACAAGGAAGCTCGGAGTATTCATGGGAGATCCCGCGCCAGGAGGAGATGACGACCATCCTGATGACATTCGTTCTGATGACTACATCATCATCGATGACACCGACTCCGACCCCGACAGCAGTGATGATGATTGTGAAGACAAAGCTGGAGCACATATCGTGGAGTCTTCCACCGATCAAACTTTCCAGTAGAGCACCATATGATCGAGTAGTATTCCCCCATGTAAATAGTATAGACCGAGCACCGTAACGATAGCTAGATCGATTGTACGCCTTTGCTTGCTTGATTGAGTGATATGATATGATTGTGTTTGTCTCATGTGCATACAGGTAGTGCTTTCTCACTAGACCTCATTCTATTCTAATCTCTCCCCTCTAAACCCATCAGATGCCTCCGAGACGTGATACCGGATTTGTCTTCCCACCGGAGCTCACTCAGTTAATCCAGCAGCAGAATGCCTTGATGCAATTGTTAGTCCAGAACCAAGGCAACAACAACAACAAGAACCCACCGCCACCACCACCTCCAGTTGACAACTTAGCCCATTTTCTGAGGTTGCAGCCACTGGTGTTTTCCAGTAGCACCGAGCTAATAGTTGCTGATGATTGGCTATGCAGGATTGGAAGGGAGTTGACCACCGCAGGTTGCACAGATGCTGAGAAGGTGCGCTTTGCCGCACATCAATTGGATGGACCCGTAGCCTCATGGTGGGAGAATTACACAACCACTTTTCCTATTGCCAATGTCACTTGGGATCAGTTTCAGTAAGCATTCCGCACAACACATGTCTCAACTGGAGCTATGAGCATGAAGAAGCGTGAGTTGCACAACTTACGCCAGGGAAACCGTACTGTAGCTCAGTACGTGGATGAGTTTAGCAAGGTATCTCGCTATGCCCCTTATGATGTGGCCACAGATGCCGTGAAGTAGGAGAAGTTTATGGAAGGGCTGAATGACGAGATGAGTATGCAGTTGATGGAGGCAACATTTAACAACTACCAGGAGTTGGTAGATAAGGCCCTTATGATTGAAGGGAAGCAGCAGCAGATTGAGAGCCGCAAGAGGAAGTATGGACAAGGGAAATATAATTCAGGAGCATCGCAGAAGCCTCGCTTTATCCCAAACTTGGGAGGATACACCCAAACCATGGAGGCCACACCCACAATGGAGGAATTTCTCACAATCACAATGGCCCCAAGAATGGCAATGGGAATGGAGCGAACAATAATCAGAACCGCTCCAACCCAGCCACACCCGCCAAGAAGGACCTAAGTCACATTAGTTGTTTCAAGTGCGCGAAGACTGGACACTATGCCACTAAATGCCCTGAAGTGAATAATGGAAATGGCAATGGAAGCTCTGGGAAGAAGCCCAACCCTTTCAACAGGGGACAAGTGAACCACGTGAACGTGGAGGAGGTTGAAGAGCAGCCAGATGCAGTTATCGGTAAGTTTTTGGTTAAGTCATTTACCGCTCTCGTTCTTTTTGATACTGGTGCATCGCATTCATACATTTCAAGGGGATTTGTGGACAAGTTTAAGTTACCCACCTTATCCCTTAGGACACCCTTGCTAGTAAGTTCACCCGGTGCAGAGTATATGGCCAGCCGATGGTGCGACCAGTTACCCGTAAACATTGGCAACCATGTTTTCCCCTCAGACCTAATAATTTTGGAATCACAAGGATTGGATGTGATACTGGCAATGGATTGGCTATCGAAGTATGAGGAAACATTAACTGCGCTAGCAAGTCAATTATGCTCACTACCCCGGAGGGAAAACGGATTAAGTATGTATCCAAGCATGCACCAAGGAGGACCCAAGTAAATTCCCTCTCCGGAGTTGCCTAGGAGGAAGTGCCTGTAGTGAAGGATTACCCGGATGTATTTCCAGAGGAATTACCTGGCATGCCGCCAGATCAAGACATCGAGTTTTTGATAGAGCTGTTGCCAGGCACCAGACCAATATCAAAGAAACCATACCGGATGCCCATGAATGACCCAGAGGAGATCAAGAAGCAGATTAAGGAGTTATTAGAGAAAGGCTACATCCGACGAAGTTCATCACCATGGGGAGCCCCAGTGCTCTTGGTTGAGAAGAAGGATGGATCATTGAGGATGGTTGTTGACTATCGTGCGTTGAATAAAGTGACGATCAAGAATAAATACCCACTGCCGATGATCAATGATTTGCTTGACCAGTTGCAAGGAGCTAAAGTGTTTTCGATGATCGACCTGCGATCAGGATATCACCATCTGAAGATTCGAGAAAAAGATATACCTAAGACAGCTTTCACCACAAGGTACGGGCTTTACGAGTATATGGTTATGTCATTTGGATTGACTAATGCCCCTGCCTATTTCATGAGCATGATGAATAAGGTGTTTATGGAGTTCTTGGATAAGTTTGTTGTGGTGTGCATTGATGATATCTTGGTATACTCGAAGAATGAATAGGAACATAAGGAGCATTTGCGTTTAGTTATCGAGAAGCTCAGGGAACATCAGTTGTATGCCAAGTTCAGTAAATGTGAATTCTGGTTGAAAGAAGTTGGATTCCTTGGACACATTATATCAGGAGAAGGTATAGCAGTAGACCCCACCAAGGTGAAGTTAGTCACCGATTGGTTATCACCCACCATAGTGGGAGAGATCCGCAGTTTTCTGGGACTCGCGGGCTATTACCAGAGATTCATTGAGAATTTCTCGAAGATCACAAAGCCCATGACTGAGTTGTTGAAGAAGGACACCAAGTTCAAATGGACAGAAGAATGTGAGGCCAGTTTTCCGAAGTTGAAGAAACGTCTGACTACAGCCCCAATGCTGATTCTACCAGATATACGCAAGGATTTCCAAGTGTATTGCGACGCATCTCGCTTAGGACTTGGAGGTGTACTTATGCAAGATGGGAGAGTTGTTTCATATGCCTCACGTCAACTTCGACCGCATGAGTTGAATTATGCCACACATGATTTGGAGTTAGCAGTTGTAGTGCATGCACTCAAGACCTGGAGACATTTTCTTATTGGAAATCGTTGTGATGTGTACATGGATCATAAGAGTTTGAAGTACATTAATCGTTGTGATGTGTACATGGATCATAAGAGTTTGAAGTACATTTTCACACAGAAGGAGCTGAATCTCAGGCAGAGGAGATGGTTGGAGCTTATAAAGGATTATGACATGAAGCTACACTATCATCCAGGAAAGGCCAATGTCGTAGCAGACGCTTTGAGCTGGAAGAGTTACGTCAATACTCTCTTAACAGGAGGATTGCCAAAGGCGTTAGCCGACGATCTCAGGGAACTTTGTTTGGAGATTGTTCCCAGAGGTTTTGTTGCAGCGATGGAAGTTTAGTCTACCTTGTTGGGAAAGATTCGTGAAGCTCAGAAGGATGACAAGGAAATTGCTGAAATAAAGGAGAGAATGAGCAAAGGAAAAGACAAAGGTTTTCGTGAGGATGAGCATGACACCTTGTGGTTTGCGGATCGTATTTATGTGCCCAATAATGCAGAGATCAGGAAGTTAATACTTCAGGAGGCTCATGACTCACCATACTCGATACACCCCGGAAACACCAAGATGTATTTGGATTTGAAGGAGCGTTTCTGGTGGACTAGTATGAAGAAGGATATTGCTGAGTATGTAGCCGTATGTGATGTTTGTCAGAGAGTGAAGGCAGAACATTAGAAGCTAGCATGATTACTGTAGCCTATGCCAATACCCGAATGGAAGTGGGATAAGCTTGGCATGGATTTCATCACCGGATTGCCCAGGACCCGATCTGGATATGACTCTATCTGGGTAGTAGTTGATCGCTTGACCAAAGTGGCTCACTTTATCCTAGTGAAAACTACCTACACAAGTGCGAAGTTGGCCAAGATATATATTACCAGGATCGTATGTCTGCTTGGAGTTCTGAGGACCATCGTATCAGATAGAGGAACACAATTCACTTCAAAGTTTTGGCATCAGTTGCACCAGACTTTGGGGACCAGGCTAGAGTTTAGTACAACCTTTCATACACAGACAGATGGACAGACCGAGAGAGTCAATCAGATTCTAGAGGACATGTTGAGAGCTTGTGCGCTAGATTATGGATCTAGTTGGGATGACAATTTACCCTACGCTGAGTTCTCATACAACAATAGCTACCAGGCCAGTTTGAAGATGGCACCTTTCGAAGCTCTGTATGGATGAAGGTGCAGGACACCGTTAATGTGGGATGAAGTTGGAGACCGTCAGTTGTTTGGACCGTATTTGATCAAAGAGTCAGAAGAGAAGGTTAAGCTAATTCAAGATAGACTGAAGGTAGCACAGTCCAGACAGAAGAGTTATGCAGACTCGAAATGCAAGGAGGTAGTCTATGAAATTGGAGAAAGAGCATATCTGCGAGTGTCACCTCTGCGAGGAGTTAAACATTTTGGAGTTAAGGGAAAGTTAGCCCCGAGATTTGTAGGGCCATACCAAGTTTTGGAACGTATGGGAGAAGTGGCCTATAAGTTGGAGTTACCCGAAGGACTGTCAGGAGTTCATGATGTGTTTCACATTTCTCAGTTGAAGAAGTGTCATGCTGAGATGGCCGATATTCCTCTGAGAGATACAGTGCCCCTAGAAGCAATTCAGTTGGACAGTGATTTGATCTATGAAGAGAAACCAGTCAAGATTCTCGAGTTTGCCAGCCGAGTTACTCGCAGCAAGGTTATAAAGTTTTGCAAAGTTCAGTGGAGCCACCATACCGAGGATAAAGCCACCTGGGAACGAGAGGATGATCTACGCAAAGACCACCCACACCTATTTTCTAGCCAACCCGAATCTCGAGGGCGAGATTCATCTTAAGGGGGGTAGGTTTGTAACATCCCAAATTTCCAATTTGGAATGTTATACTTAGATCATTGATGCATCTCATATTTTATTGCATTTCGTTTCGCGATCCTCAAAATTCTAAGCAACTCAAGGATCCACAGAGAGAGTTGGGGATTTCATCGTTTTCATATTTGAATTTTTCTCAAATATTAAAACAAGGATCATTTTGGTTTTATTTATTTTTTCTCTTCGAAAATATTTCATAATAAAAATATATGAGAGGAGATAATATGACTTCTCCAAAATAAATGAAATATTCAAGGGAAAATATTAAAATCAAATAAAAAAATTTATTTGGATTTAAGTGCAATTTTATTTGAATTAGAAAAATATGATTTTTTTAAATTTCATGTCTAGGCCAAGGAAATGTTCATCATGTTCTAAATATTTTATTTAGACGGTGAAAATTTGTTTTGGCATTTTTAGATTTTTATTTTATTTTCTAGGATTTTTTTTGGCAAAATCTGTTTTAAAAAAAAAGTCAGTGCCCGACTGGGATGGCGGCCCAGCCGAGCCGGGCCAAGCCCACGCCCCATCGCCTCCCGCACGCTCGCGCCCGTGCCCGAGCCGGACTCCATCGGAGTCCGGGACGCCGCCGCCGTCTGGGTTGCCCCCGCCCCAAGCCGAGTCGCCCCCCCTCTCCCCTTTATATCCGCACCCCGCCGCCGCCCTCAGCCCCGCCTCACCCCGCCTCCAGCAGCAGCAGCCGCAGCCCGCAGCAATCGCTCGCCGCCGCTCGCTGCAGTGCCCCGCGCCGCCCAGCGGCGTCGCCGCTGCGTTCAGCCGCCGCCCCATCGTGCCCCGCCTCGCCGGAGATGCCGCCAGAGCCGCCGGTCCCGATCCGACCCGTTCGCCGTTTTTTGGTTTTTAGGTAAAAACCCCGGTTTTTTAAACCCTAGATGCGTTTTTTTAAATTTTATTTCGGTTCGGCATTGCTCGGTTTAGTTATTTAGCGGACACTCGTCCGCTCGTTTGTTTTAACGAATGCTTTTCGCCGTTGAGGTTCAGACAACGAACGTTCATTCGTTAGTCTTTCCTTTTTATTTTATTTTTCGCCCAAGGACCTATCCGCGATTATTTCTATCACAGATTAGCCCCTGATCTTCAAACGCTCGCCGTTTCTTAACCGTTTGTCCAAATCCACTGAAACCAACACCAAAATCTTCGTATCGAAACCCTCTTTCTATTTACCAACTTGAACAAGGTTTTGACAATTTAAAATTTGGTTTCAAGCAGATTTGGTTTCAAAGTTCTGTTGACCGTAGTTTCAGTTCTGTAGCTCTGATTTGATTGATTCTTTTTGCAGGTCAAATCTCTTCAGTTGAGTTTTCAGATTTGATCTTCTTATTTGAGTTTTACCCGTGCATCTATGCTTGAGTGCTTATGTGTGCTATTGTTTGTTTGCGATAGAATTCCCGGAGTGCGAAGCATGCTACTATGAGTCACTAGGTTTTGCGGATCATCAGCAAGGCAAGTAACACATTGATCATACTCTTTTCATACCCAATTTTTATGCATTAGGTTCAATTCTCAAACACTGCATGAGTAGGTTGTGTTTAACATGTGGGTATTGGGAAGTAGTTGATGAGGTAGAACCTATTACCTGTTTTATTATCAAACCCTTGAGAGCTACTTCTTCGTTTTGCTTATATGCTATGCTATGCTCGTAGTCATGGTTTGAGAGAGTGAATCCATGATAGATGTGAGATTGTTAATTAATGGTTAACTTAAGGTGGCAACTTTAATACACATCTGGGTGGATTGTTGGTTTTGGGCACCTGGAGAATCCAGTGTTGTCCTAGGATATCCCGGAGCACCCGTGTGATCATCCTATGGTCTGCCACCCAGGCTCAAAGGGATCGTAAGATTATTCATGCTAGAAACTTCTGTGTGTAGCCACAAGCTATTATGGGCTCTAGCATAGTCGAGTATGTTGCAGGACCTCTTCTAGTGGTAGGCTAGCAGATGTAGGGGATGTAGGTTGGTACTGTCTACCCAGGGTTAGAGTTAATGCTTCTGAAGACTGTGTCTCGGTCATTCGTTTCTCAAACACCATGCAGTGCGAGAAATCCAACGGAGGAGATCGAGTCTTGTGGGTGAAAGTGCGCAAACCTCTATAGAGTGTACAAACTAAGCATGATTAGCCGTGTCCCCGGTTATGGACATCTTGAGTATCTGGTTCTTGGATTATCATATGGATCTCATCACTCTAAATTAATTTGTTGGGTTGATAATTATTTTAATTGGGATTGAGTTGGAGGAACCTTCTCAATGTTGTTCAACTACCATGATAGTTAAATAAAAATATATTCCTTTGAAGTAGGAAAAAATTGGCTTTTTGCAAAAAAACATATTAACCGTAGAGCCTCCACCAGCCATATATGCATGTAGTGATAGCATTTATTATGTTCATTGCTCTATTGTATTACCATGCCAGCATATTCCATGTGTTGACCCGTTTTCGGGATGCAACGTATCATGTTGCAGCTTTTTTAGATGAAGAGTAAGGTGTGCTAGGTCGTTGTCGTGAACTCAGCTATGCCGTTGGAGTTGATGGACTCACTTTATCTTTCAAGCCTTCCACTGTTATATTATTTAGATAGACCTAAGCCATATTTATTGTAATAAGTTCTCTTTGGAGACTATCGATGTAATAAGTGTGTGATTGCTACTCTGTTATAAATCCATTCGAGTACTGTGTGTGTCAGCATTACTGATCCAGGGATGACACTTATGCACAGAAACTTGACCGTCTAAGGTCGTGTCGCTACATGTGTCTCGATCATGTCTACATAGTTCTCGAACCCGTAGGGTCCGCACGCTTAACGTTCGATGACGATTTGTATTATGAGTTATGTGATTTGATGACCGAAGTTTGTTCGGAGTCCCGGATGAGATCAGGGATATGACGAGGAGTCTCAAAATGGTCGAGAGGTAAAGATCGATATATTGGAAGGCTATATTCGGACACTAGAAAGGTTCTGAGTGATTCGGGTATTTTTCAGAGTACTGGAGAGTTACGGGAATTCGTCGGGAGAAGTATTGGGCCTTATTGGTCCATACGGGAATAGAGGAGGCATGCAAAGGGAAGGAGGCGCGCGCTCCCCCATGGGTTCGAATTGGACTAGGGGAAAGGGGGCAACGCCCCCCTTGCCCTTTCCTACTCCCTCTCTCTTCCCCTCTTTCTTCTCTCCTACTCCGAAAAGGAAAGGGGAATCCTACTAGGGCTTGGGAGTCCTAGTAGGACTCCCCACACTTGGCGCGTCCCCTCTAGGGCTGGCCTCCTCCTCCTCCCTCCTTTATATACGTGGGCACGGGGCACCCCAAAGGCACTCCAAGATTTGTCTTAGCCATGTGCGGTGCCCCCTCCACAGTTACACACCTTGTCATATCGTCGTAGTGCTTAGGCGAAGCCCTATGCCGGTAACTTCATCATCACCGTCACCACACCATCATGCTGGCGGAACTCTCCCTCGGCCTCAACTGGATCAAGACTTCGAGCGACGTAACCGAGCTGAACGTGTGCAGATCGCGGAGGTGCCGTGCATTTGGTACTTGGATCGGTTGGATCGCGAAGACGTTCGACTACATCTACCGCGTTACTAAATGCTTCCGCTTTCGATCTACGAGGGTACGTAGACAACACTCTCCCCTCTCGTTGCTATGCATCACCATGATAGATCTTGCGTGTGTGTAGGAAATTTTTGAAATTACTGCATTCCCCAATAGTGGCATCCCAGCCAGGTCTATGCATAGATGTTATATGCACGAGTAGAACACAAAGAGTTGTGGGCGATAATAGTCATACTGCTTATCAGCATGTCATACTTTGATTTGGCAGTATTGTTGGATGAAGCGGCTCAGACCGACATTACGCGTATGCTTACGCGAGACTAGTTCTACCGACGTGCTTTGCACACATGTGGTTAGTGGGTGTCTGTTTCTCCAACTTTAGTTGAATCGAGTGTGACTATGCCCGATCCTTGTTGAAGGTTAAAACAGCAAACTTGATGAAAAATCATTGTGGTTTTGATGCGTAGGTAAGAACGGTTCTTGCTCAGCACGTAGCATCCACGTAAAACTTGCACTAACAAAGTAGAGGACGTCTAACTTGTTTTTGCAGGGCATGTTGTGATGTGATATGGTCAAGACATGATGCTAAATTTTATTGTATGAGATGATCATGTTTTGTTGAAGTTATCAGCAACTAGCAGAAGCCTTATGGTTGTCTCTTTATTGCTTAAGATGCAAGCGCCAAATACTTGCTTTACTTTATTGCTATGCGATAGCAATAGTTGCAAGAGCAATAGTTGGCGAGACGACCATGTGACGACACGTTGATAGAGATAAAGATGATGGAGATCATGGTGTCATTGAGGGAGTCCTAGATTAGAGGGTATCCAGACAGCCGGACTATATACATCGTCCGGACTATTGGAGCGTGAAGATACAAGACTCAAGACTCCGTCCCGTGTCCGGATGGGACTCTCCTTTGCGTGGAAGACAAGCTTGGTGATCCGGATATTATATTTCCTTCCTTGTAACCGACTCCATGTAAACCCTAGCCCTCTCCGATGTCTATATAAACCAGAGAGGTTGGTCCTTAGAAGGCCGATCACAATTACAATCATAATCATCATAGGCTAGCTTCTAGGGTTTAGCCTCTACGATCTCGTGGTAGATATACTCTTGTACTACTCGTATCATCAATATTAATCAATCAGGAAGTAGGGTTTTACCTCCATCGAGAGGGCCCGAACTTGGGTAAACATTGTGTCCCTTGCTTCGTGTTACTCGTACCTCTTGAGCATTGCGTTGGATTTCCCGAAGAGGAGAGGATGATGCAGCAAAGTAGCGTAAGTATTTCCCTCAGTTTTTGAGAACCAAGGTATCAATCCAGTAGGAGACCACGCACAAGTCCCTTGTACCTACACAAAACGATAGCTACTCGCAACCAACGCGATTAGGTGTTGTCAATCCCTTCACGGTCACTTACGAGAGTGAGATCTGATAGAGATGATAAATAATATTTTTGGTATTTTTGATAGATAGGTGCAAAGTAAAAAGTAAAAGGCAAAGTAAAAACAAAGCAAGTAAATAAAGTGATAGAGATTGATATGATGAGAATAGACCCGAGGGCCATAGGTTTCAATAGTGGCTTCTCTCAGGAGCATAGATATTCTACTGTGGGTGAACAAATTACTGTTGAGCAATTGACAGAATTGAGCATAGTTATGAGCATATCTAGGCAATGATCATGTATATAGGCATCACGTCTGAGACAAGTAGATCGAAACGATTCTGCATCTACTACTATTACTCCACTCATCGACCGCTATCCAGCATGCATCTAGAGTATTAAGTTAAAAACAGAGTAACGCCTTAAGCAAGATGACATGATGTAGAGGGATAAATTCATGCAATATGATAAAAACCCCATCGTGTTATCCTCTATGGCAACAATACAATACGTGCCTTGCAACCTTTCTGTCACTGGGTAAGGACACTGCAAGATTGAACCCAAAGCTAAGCACTTCTCCCATTGCAAGAACTACCAATCTAGTTGGCCAAACCAAAAATGATAATTCGAAGAGACTTGCAAAGATAACTCAATCATACATAAAAGAATTCAGAGAAGATTCAAATATTTTCCATAGATAATACTGAATCATAAACCCACAATTCATCGTTCTCAACAAACACACCGCAAAAAGAAGATTACATCGTATAGATCTCCACAAGAGAGAGGGAGAACATTGTATTGAGATCCAAAAAGAGAGAAGAAGCCATCTAGCTACTAGCTATGGACCTGAAGGTCTGAAGTAAACTACTCACACTTCATTGGAGGGGCTATGGTGTTGATGTAGAAGCCCTCTGTGGTGGATGCCCCCTCCGGCGGAGCTCTGGAATAGGCCCCAAGATGGTATCTCATGGATACATAAGGTTGCGGCAGTGGAATTAGCTTTTTGGCTCCTGTTCTGATCGTTTGGGGATACATAGGTATATCTAGGAGGAAGGAGTACGTCGGTGGAGCAGCAGGGGGCCCACGAGGTAGGGAGGTGCGCCTAGGGGGGCGCCCTCCACCCTCGTGACCGCCTCTAGAACTTCTTGGAGTAGGGTCCAAGTCTCCTGGATCACGTTCGGTGACAAAATCACGTTCCCGAATGTTTCATTCCGTTTGGACTCCGTTTGATATTCCGTTTCTTCGAAACACTGAAATAGGCAAAAAACAGCAATTCTGGGCTGGGCCTCCGGTTAATAGGTTAGTCCCAAAAAAATATAAAAGTGGAAAATAAAGCCCAATATAGTCCAAAACAGTAGATAAAGTAGCATGGAGCAATCAAAAATTATAGATATGTTGGAGACGTATCAGTTACCATCAACCTAAGACGCACAATCGGGACCCCCTACCCGAGATCCGCCGGTTTTGACACCGACATTGGTGCTTTCATTGAGAGTTCCTCTGTGTCGCCGCTGCGAGGCTTGATGGCGCCTTCAATCGTCAATGACACGGTCCAGGGCGAGACTTTCCTCCCCGGACAGATCTTCGTGTTCGGCGGCTTTGCACTGCGGGCCAATTCGCTTGGCCATCTAGAGCAGATCGACAGTTATGCCCCTGGTCACCAGTTCAGGTTTGGAAACCTGAGCTACATGACCGATATCCGCGAAGACTTGATCTTCGACGGAATCGGGCCTGTGCCAGGAGTGCCGAGCAGTCACGACGAGCGCGGCCTAGACCTACTGTCGGATAGTGCTCGGGATATTACCCCTGCAGCAGACCCAGACCTAAATCTGGAGTAGACTGCATGGCCCAAGGACGGGTGGATGGACCCCGCCCTGCAGGCCGCACACTCATCGGCGGTAGAGCCGAACACCGGCCTCACTTCTAAGGAAGCCTGCAACTCCGGACCCCCGGACTCGTATCCGGTTGTAGGTTCCAGTCCGCGCGCTCCCGAGCCCGCCGAGCCTGGTTGGGCTCCGGTAATGGAGTTTACCGCTGCGGACATCTTCCAGCACTCGCCCTTTGGTGACATGCTGAACTCATTAAAGTCTCTCTCTTTGTCAGGAGGCTCTTGGCCGAACTATGTCCGGCTCGAGTGGGAAGTAGACGACGAAGGAATTCACTGCCCACCCACCACCCACTTTATTGCCACGGTCGATGATCTAACCGACGTGCTTGGCCTCGACTCCGAAGACATCGACGGTATGGAGGATGATGCAGGAGAAGTACAGGAACCACCGCTCACAGGGCGGTGGGCAGCCACCTCCTCATACGATATATATGGTGGACACTCCGAAGGAAACCAATGGCAATGAGGCAATGGAGGATAACCCCTCAGGGAGAAAAACAAAGCATGGGCTGTTGGGGAACGTTGCAGAAAATAAATTTTTTTCTATGCTTCACCAAGATCAATCTATGGAGTCATCTAGCAATGAGAGAGAGGAGTGCATCTACATACGCTTGTAGATCGCGAGCAGAAGCGTTCAAGAGAACGGGGTTGAGGGAGTCGTACTCGTCGTGATCCAAATCACCAAAGATCCTAGTGCCGAACGGATGACACCTCCGCGTTCAACACATGTACGGTTGGGGAAGACGTCTCCTCCTTCTTGATCCAGCAAGGGAGAGGGAGAGGTTGATGGAGATCCAGCAGCACGATGGCGTGGTGGTGGAAGCAGCGGTGATCTCGGCAGGGCTTCGCCAAGCTCAGCGAGAGGAAGAGGTGTTACGAGGGGAGAGGGAGGCGCCAGGAGCAGGGGTGCGCAACCCTCCCTCCCCCCTCTTTATATAGGGGCCCTGGGGGGAGGGGGGCGCCGGCCCCTAAAGATTGAATCTCAAGGGGGGGGGGGGGGCGGCGGCCAGGGGGGACTTGCCCCCCAAGCCAAGTGGGGTGCCCCCACCCCTAGGGTTTCCAACCCTAGGCGCAAGGGGAGGCCCAACGGGGCGCACCAGCCCACCAGGGGCTGGTTCACCTCCCACTTCAGCCCATGGAGCCCTCCGGGGTACGTGGCCCCACCCGGTGGACCCCCGGGACCCTTCCGGTGGTCCCGGTACAATACCGGTGACCCCCGACACTTTCCCAGTGGCCGAAACTGGACTTCGTATATACAATTCTTCACCTCCGGACCATTCCGGAACTCCTCGTGACGTCCAGGATCTCATCCGGGACTCCGAACAACTTTCGAGTTTCCGCATAGTAATATCTCTACAACCCTAGCATCACCGAACCTTAAGTGTGTAGACCCTACGGGTTCGGGAATCACGCAGACATGACCGAGACAGCTCTCTGGCCAATAACCAACAGTGGGATCTGGATACCCATGTTGGCTCCCACATGTTCCACAATGATCTCATCGAATGAACCACGATGTCGAGGATTCAAGTAATCCCGTATACAATTCCCTTTGTTAACCGGTACGTTACTTGCCCAAGATATTCGATCTTCGGTATCCCAATACCTTGTTCAATCTCGTTATCGGCAAGTCACTTTACTCATACCGTAATGCATGATCCTGTGACCAAACACTTGGTCATATTGAGCTCATTATGATGATGCATTACCGAGTGGGCCCAGAGATACCTCTTCGTCATACGGAGTGACAAATCCCAGTCTCGATCCGTGTCAACCCAACAGATACTTTCGGGGATACCTGTAGTATACCTTTATAGTCACCTAGCTACATTGTGACGTTTGGTACACCCAAAGCACTCCTACGATATCCGGGAGTTACACGATCTCATGGTCTAAGGAAATGATACTTGACATTGGAAAAGCTCTAGCAAACGAACTACACGATCTTGTGCTATGCTTAGGATTGGGTCTTGTCCATCACATCATTCTCCTAATGATGTGATCCCGTTATCAATGACATCCAATGTCCATAGTCAGGAAACCACAACTATCTGTTGATCAATGAGCTAGTCAACTAGAGGCTCACTAGGGACATGTAATGGTCTATGTATTCACACATGTATTATGATTTCCGGATAACACAATTATAGCATGAATAATAGACAAGTATCATGAACAAGGAAATATAATAATCATCATTTTATTATTGCCTCTAGGGCATATTTCCAACAGTCTCCCACTTGCACTAGAGTCAATAATCTAGTTACATTGTGATGAATCGAACACCCATAGAGTTCTGGTGTTGATCATGTTTTGCTCGTGGAAGAGGTTTAGTCAACGGATCTGCGACATTCAGATCCGTATGCACTTTGCAAATATATATGTCTCCATCTTGAACATTTTCATGAATGGAGTTGAAGCAACGCTTGATGTGCCTGGTCTTCTTGTGAAACCTGGGCTCCTTGGCAAGGGCAATAGCTCCAGTGTTGTCACAGAAGAGAGTGATCGGCCCCGACGCATTGGGTATGACTCCTAGGTCGGTGATGAACTCCTTCATCCAAATTGCTTCATGCGCTGCCTCTGAGGCTGCCATGTACTCCGCTTCACATGTAGATCCTGCCATGATGCTTTGCTTGCAACTGCACCAGCTTACTGCCCCACCATTCAAAATGTACACGTATCCGGTTTGTGACTTAGAGTCATCCAGATCTGTGTCGAAGCTAGCATCAATGTAACCCTTTACGACGAGCTCTTCGTCACCTCCATTACGAGAAACATATCCTTAGCCCTTTTCAGGTACTTCAGGATGTTCTTGACCGCTGTCCAGTGTTCCATGCCGGGATTACTTTGGTACCTTCCTACCAAACATATGGCAAGGTTTACATCACGTCTGGTACACAGCATGGCATACATGATAGACCCTATGGCCGAGGCATAGACCCTATGGCCGAGGCATAGGGGACGACACTCATCTTTTCTCTATCTTCTGCCGTGGTCGGACATTGAGCCGAGCTCAATTTCACACCTTGCAACACAGGCAAGAACCCCTTCTTGGACTGATACATATTGAACTTCTTCAATATATTATCAAGGTATGTGCTTTGTGAAAGACCTATGAGGCGTCTCGATCTATCTCCATAGATCTTGATGCCTAATATGTAAGCAGCTTCTCCAAGGTCCTTCATTGAAAAACACTTATTCAAGTAGGCCTTAATGCTGTCCAAAAGTTCTATATCATTTCCCATCAAAAGTATGTCATCCACATATAATATGAGAAATGCTACAGAGCTCCCACTCACTTTCTTGTAAACGCAGGCTTCTCCATAAGTCTGCATAAACCCAAACGCTTTGATCATTTCATTAAAGCGAATGTTCCAACTCTGAGATGCTTGCACCAGCCCATAAATGGATCGCTGGAGTTTGCATACCTTGTTAGCATTCTCGAGATCGACAAAACCTTCCGGCTGCATCATATACAGTTCTTCCTTAAGATAGCCGTTAAGGAATGCCGTTTTGATGTCCATTTGCCATATCTCATAATCATAGTATGCGACAATTGCTAACATGATTCGAACGGACTTCAGCTTCGCTATGAGAGAGAAAGTCTCATCGTAGTCAACCCCTTGAACTTGTCGATAACCCTTAGCGACAAGTCGAGCTTTATAGATGGTAACATTACCATCCGCGTCCGTCTTCTTCTTAAAGATCCATTTGTTTTCTATCGCTCGCCGATCATCGGGCAAGTCTGTCAAAGTCCACACTTTGTTTTCATACATGGATCCTATCTCGGATTGCATGGCTTCAAGCCATTTGTTGGAATCTGGGCCCGCCATTGCTTCTTCATAGTTCGAAGGTTCACTGTTGTCTAACAACATGATTTCTAGGACAGGGTTGCCATACCACTCTGGTGTGGTACGTGTCCTCGTGGACCTATGAAGTTCAGTAGTAACTTGATCCGAAGTACCTTGATCATCATCATTAATTTCCTCTCTAGTTAGTGCAGGCACCACAGGAACATCTTCCTGAGCTGCGCTACTTACCAGTTCAAGAGGTAGTACTTCATCAAGTTCCACTTTCCTCCCACTTACTTCTTTCGAGAGAAACTCTTTCTCCAGAAAGGACCCATTCTTGGCAACAAAGATCTTGCCTTCGGATCTGAGGTAGAAGGTATACCCAATGGTTTCCTTAGGGTCTCCTATGAAGACGCATTTTTCCGACTTGGGTTCGAGCTTTTTAGGTTGAAGTTTCTTGACATAAGCATCGCATCCCCAAACTTTCAGAAACGACAACTTAGGTTTCTTCCCAAACCATAATTCATATGGTGTCATCTCAACGGATTTAGATGGTGCCCTATTTAAAGTGAATGTGGCTGTCTCAAGAGCGTATCCCCAAAATGATAGCGGTAAATTGGTGAGTGACATCATAGATCGCACCATATCCAATAGAGTGCGATTATGAAGTTCGGACACACCGTTACGCTGAGGTGTTCCAGGCGGCGTGAGTTGTGAAACGATTCCACATTTCCTTAAGTGCGTACCAAATTCGTGACTTAAATATTCTCCCCCACGATCTGATCGTAAGAACTTTATCTTTCGGTCACGTTGATTCTCTACCTCATTCTGAAATTCCTTGAACTTTTCAAAGGTCTCAAACTTGTGTTTCATCAAGTAGACATACCCATATCTACTTAAGTCATCAGTGAGAGTGAGAACATAACGATAGCCACCACGAGCCTCAACGCTCATTGGACCGCACACATCAGTATGTATAATTTCCAATAAGTTGGTTGCTCGCTCCATTGTTCCGGAGAACGGAGTCTTGGTCATTTTACCCATGAGGCATGGTTCACACGTGTCAAATGATTCGAAATCAAGAGACTCCAAAAGTACATCTGTATGGAGCTTCTTTATGCGTTTGACACCAATGTGACCAAGGCGGCAGTGCCACAGATATATGGGACTATCATTATCAATCTTACATCTTTTGGTATTCACACTATGAATATGTGTAACATCACGTTCGAGATTCATTAAGAATAAACCATTGACCAGTGGGGCATGACCATAAAACATATCTCTCATATAAATAGAACAACCATTATTCTCGGATTTAAATGAGTAGCCATCTCATGTTAAACGAGATCCAGATACAATGTTCATGCTCAAAGATGGCACTAAATAACAATTATTGAGGTTTAAAACTAATCCCGTAGGTTAATGTAGAGGTAGCGTGCCGACGGCGATCACATCGACCTTGGAACCATTCCGGACGCGCATCATCACCTCGTCCTTCGCCAGTCTCCGCTTATTCGGCAGCTCCCGTTTTGAGTTACAAATAAGAGCAACCGCACCGGTATCAAATACCCAGGAGCTACTACGAGTACTGGTAAGGTACATATCAATTACATGTATATCACATATACCTTTAATGTTGCCGGCCTTCTTGTCCGCTAAGTATTTGGGGCAGTTCCGCTTCCAGTGTCCCTTTCCCTTGCAATAAAAGCACCCAGTCTCAGGTTTGGGTCCATTCTTTGGCTTCTTCCCGGCAACTGGCTTACTGGGCACGGCAACTCCCTTGCCGTCCTTCTTGAAGTTCTTCTTACCCTTTCCTTTCTTGAAACTTGTGGTTTTATTGACCATTAACACTTGATGTTCCTTTTTGATTTCCACCTCCGCTGATTTCAGCATTGAAAATACTTTAGGATTCGTTTTCACCATCCCCTGCATATTGTAGTTCATCACAAAGCTCTTGTAGCTAGGTGGGAGCGACTGAAGGATTCTAGCAATGACCGCCTCGTCCCGGAGGTTAATGTCCAGCTGGGACAAGCGGTTGTGCAACCCAGACATTTTGAGTATGTGCTCACTGACAGAACTATTTTCCTCCATCTTACAACTGTAGAACTTGTTGGAGACTTCATATCTCTCGACCCGGGCATGAGCTTGGAAAACCATTTTCAGCTCTTCGAACATCTCATATGCTCCGTGTTGCTCAAAACGCTTTTGGAGCCCCGGTTCTAAGCTGTAAAGCATGCCGCACTGAACAAGGGAGTAATCATCAGCACGTGATTGCCAAGCGTTCATAACGTCTTGGTTCTCTAGGATGGGTGCTTCTAGGACATATGCTTTCTTGGCAGCTATGAGGATGATCCTCAGGTTCCGGACCCAGTCCGTGTAGTTGCTGCCATCATCTTTCAGCTTGGTTTTCTCTAGGTACGCGTTGAAGTTGAGGTTGACATGAGCATTGTACATTTGATCTACAAGACATTTTGCAAAGGTTTTTAGACTAAGTTCATGATAATTAAGTTCATCTAATCAAATTATTTAATGAACTCCCACTCAGATTAGACATCCCTCTAGTCATCTAAGTGATACATGATCCGACTCAACTAGACCGTGTCCGATCATCACGTGAGACGGACTAGTCATCATCGGTGAACATCTCCATGTTGATCGTATCTTCCATACGACTCATGTTCGACCTTTCAGTCTCTTGTGTTCCGAGGCCATGTCTGTACATGCTAGGCTCGTCAAGTCAACCTAAGTGTTTTGCATGTGTAAATCTGGCTTACACCCGTTGTATGTGAACGTTAGAATCTATCACACCCGATCATCACGTGGTGCTTCGAGACAACGAACTTCGCAACGGTGCAGAGTTAGGGGGAACACTTTCTTGAAATTATTATAAGGGATCATCTTATTTACTACCGTCGTACTAAGCAAATAAGAAGCAAAACATGATAAACATCACATGCAATCAAATAGTGACATGATATGGCCAATATCATTTTGCTCCTTTTGATCTCCATCTTCGGGGCGCCATGATCATCATCATCACCGGCTTGACACCATGATCTCCATCATCATGATCTCCATCATCGTGTCTTCATGAAGTTGTCACACCAACGATTACTTCTACTTCTATGGCCAACGTGTTTAGCAATAAAGTAAAGTAATTTACATGGCGTTATACAATGACACGCAGGTCATACAAAAAATAAAGACAACTCCTATGGCTCCTGCCGGTTGTCATACTCATCGACATGCAAGTCGTGATTCCTATTACAAGAACATGATCAATCTCATACATCACATATATTTAATTCATCACATCCTTTTGGCCATATCACATCACAAGGCATATGTTGCAAAAACAAGTTACACGTCCTCTAATTGTTGTTGCATGTTTTTACGTGGCTGCAATAGGGTTCTAGCAAGAACGTTTCTTACCTACGTAAAACCACAACGTGATATGCCAATTTCTATTTACCCTTCATAAGGACCCTTTTCATCGTATGCGATCCGACTAAAGTGGGAGAGACAGACACCCGCTAGCCACCTTATGCAACTAGTGCATGTCAGTCGATGGAACCTGTCTCACGTAAGCGTGCGTGTAAGGTCGGTCCGGGCTGCTTCATCCCAAGATGCCGCCGAAACAAGATAAGACTAGTAGTGGCAAGAAAATTGACAACATCTACGCCACAACAAGATTGTGTTCTACTCGTGCATAGAAACTACGCAAAAACATGGCTCACGATGCCACCGTTGGGGAACGTTGCAGAAAATAATTTTTTTTCTACGCTTCACCAAGATCAATCTATGGAGTCATCTAGCAACGAGAGAGAGGAGTGCATTGTAACGCCCCGGATTCGATGCGCCAGGTGTCCGCCAGTCATTCGTCGTCATTGCCATGTCATTTTCTTGTGTGTTGCATTCTATCATGGCATCATGTGCATTTCATTTTGCATACGTGTTCGTCTCATGCATCCTAGCATTTTCCCCGTTGTCCGTTTTGCAATCCGGCACTCCTATGCCCTCCGGCGTTCCCCTTTTTGTCTCTTGTTGTGAGCGGGTGATAAACTTTCTCGGAATGGCCCGAGGTTTGCCAAGAGGCCTTGGTATACCACCGGTAGACCGCCTGTCAAGTTTCGTGCCATTTGGAGTCTGTTTGATACCCCAACGGTTAACCGGGTGACCGTAAAAGCCCTCTTTGTGTTGCAGCCCAACGCCCCTGCAAAGTGGCCCAAAACCCATCATAACCCCCTCCATGCTCTCGGTCGTTCGATCACAATCATGTGGGCAAAAACCATGCTCCATTTGGACTCTCCTAGCTCCCAGAAACTATATATATGCCTTCCCCCGTCCAAATCCGGGTCCAAACCCTAGTCTAATCCTCCCCGCCGCCACCGGACACATCCGGCCGCAGCCGGACACGTCCGCCCGTCGCCCCCGGCCAATCCTACCTCGCCACATGGTGCTCCGCCGCCGTCTGCCGCTGCCGTCCCGCGAGCCCACGGCGGGCCCGTGAGCCCGACTCCGCCGCCCCGCGCGCCCAGGCGCCTCCGCTCCGCCCGCCTCCCCGTGCTGGAGCCCGGCCCCGCCGCGGGCCGCTGCTGCGGGAGCCGCGCCGCCCCTCGCCTCGCCTCCCCGCCTCCTGATCGCCGCCGCCCATCGCAGGCACCGCCGGCCGCCGGCATGTCCCGACCGGCGCCGCTCCAGCCGCCCGCCGGCGCCTTCGTCGCCCGGCCCCGCGGCCATCTCCGCCGCTGGATCCGGCCGGATCCCGGCCTCCCCGAGCCTCTTCGGCCATCTCCTCCCCGACTCCGGTGAGTTCTCCGGCGATCCTCGAGCTCCGCGCCCTAGATCTGGATCTGAGAGGACCCAAGGTTGACCCCGTTTTTCGTCCAAGTCCCTAAGATTTTTGCCATTATCATGCCCTATTCATCGCATCATAACTTGCTGCATACTGCTCCATTTCGTTCGTGTAATATGTCAAATTGTTCGTCTCGATGAGTAATTCATTTCATTCCATTGCGTCATGTTCATTTGAGTGAATCTTGATGCCTGAATCATCGTTGCAAGAGTGCTATATGATGTTAATCTGCTGAAACTGTTATAACTTGATGATTTGTCATTTTTGTTGCATTTGATGTGTGCATCCTATGAGCATGAGCTCTACATGTGTTTTTATCTATGCCATGACATATTTACAGGGGTGCCATCCATGTATTTTTGTGAGTCTTGTAGTGAGTGCATCGAGCTTGTTAAGTAGGGTACTTGCTGTTGCTGTTTTGCTAGGTTGATTCTGTTATATTTTGTTGCTATGTAAACCTGCTGCTACAAGTCATTCTATGCATAATCTGGAGTTGTTCTCTAAGGATGTTTTGTTATAAATGTCATGCTCTATCCATTCATGCTCTTGGTTGTATTTATAGCCTACTGTAACCTGTTGTAATCTTGCTCTCAACTTGCTAAATAATGTTGCTGTCAGCCTGATTAAGTTTAGTTTTGCCATGTGCTTTGCTAGTGATCCATGTACCCTATGAACTTGTTCTTGCCATTCTTAGCTTCTCAAACATGTCTTCTTACTGTTAGTCACCTTGCCATGCCATGTATTGCTCTGTGGTGAGTGCTTCAAGCTCACCAACATGCCTACTTATTGTTGTTCCTGCCATGTATGAATCTATCATATCACTTGCCATGTTTACATGGGTGCCATCATATCTTCTGTTCCTTTTTGGCTCATGGTCAGTAAGGGACTTTTGTTATATGCAATTAGTAGATTCATGCCATGCCTTTGTTTGCCATGATAAGTTCTTGTAGCATGTTGTTTGATAGCTCTAAACATTGCAACGTGATGTTATTCCTGCTAAGTCTGAAACTGTTATTATTTGCAATCTTGCCATGTCCTTTCGAGCATGTTCTAGTAGTTTCTGGAGATAGCTCAGTGTTCATGTTTTGTCATGATTTACCTGTACTTCATGCCCATGCCTTTTGTTATTATGTTGGGGTGCTGTAGCATGTTGTTCTGATGCTTGCTAGATGCCTAGTTGCTGTTTTGGGCAGCTTGTCCTTTAAACTTGTATAGAGTGTATGTATTGAACCGTTGCTCCGTTTTGGGTGTGCTTTATATGAAACTTGCTTGATTTTGCATGTAGTTTCATATTACCATGTTGAATCCTTGTTTTGAGGTGTTTGCTTGATGTTTGGGTGCATTTTGCATCAATGCCATGTTTAACTTGTTTTTCTCATATCTTCTAGGCCGTAGCTCCGAATTAAATGAACTTTATATATAACTTGACTAGGATCTCGTGTAGATCATCTTGGTACATTTCAACTTGCTGTTTAACAACTTGAACATAAGGTTTATTCAGATCTGGACCAATTTCGAAATTTGCATATGAGGACTTACCGGATTTGTTATATGTTGTTTCCGGCCTCATTTAAACTTGCTTTGATGTGTTGCTCTTGTATGCATCATCTCTTGCCATGAGTAGCTTCATGTAGCTTTGTCATGCATCATGCTTGTTGTGCATCATGTCTTTTCTATGTGTGGTGTGTTTACTATGTTGTGTGCTTCTTCTCGATAGTTCCTGTTTCATTGCGATCGCGAGGATTCGTTCGTCTACGTGTGGTTCGTCTTCGTGGCTTCATCTTCTTCATGGACTCGTTCTTCTTCCTTGCGGGATTTCAGGCAAGATGGCCGCTACCCTGGATCTCACTACTATCATTGCTATGCTAGTTGCTTCGTTCTATCGCTAAGCTGCGCTTCCTATCACTTGTTCCTCAAGCCTCCCTAACTACCATGTCAGCCTCTAACCTTTTTCACCCTTCCTAGCAAACCATTGCTTGGCTATGTTATCGCTTTGCTCAGCCCCTCTTATAGCGTTGTTAGTTGCAGGTGAAGTTGAAGATTGCTCCATGGTGGACAGGATTATGTTGGGATATCACAATATCTCTTATTTAATTAATTCATCTATATACTTGGTAAAGGGTGGAAGGCTCGGCCTTATGCCTGGTGTTTTGTTCCACTCTTGCCGCCCTAGTTTCCTTCATACCGGTGTTATGTTCCCGGATTTTGCGTTCCTAATGCGGTTGGGTGATTTATGGGACCCCCTTGACAGTTTGCTTTGAATAAAACTCCTCCAGCAAGGCCCAACCTTGGTTTTACCATTTGCCTCACCACCACCTACTTTTCCCTTGGGAGTAATTAACCCAAGGGTCATCTTTATTAGAGCCCCCCCGGGCCAATGCTTGTCTAAGTGTTGGTCCAAACTAGAGCACCGTGCGGGACCATCCCTTGGCAACTTGGGTTACGTCGGTACCTGTACGCTTAGCTTATCCGGTGTTGCCCTGAGAACGAGATATGTGCAGCTCCTATCGGGATTGTCGGCGCATCGGGCGGTCTTGCTGGTCTTGTTTTACCATTGTCGAAATGACTTGTAAACCGGGATTCCGAGACTGATCGGGTCTTCCTGGGAGAAGGAATATCCTTCGTTGATCGCGAGAGCTTATCATGGGCTAAGTTGGGAAACCCCTGCAGGGTTATTATCTTTCAAAAGCCGTGCCCGCGGTTATGTGGCAGATGGGAATTTGTTAATGTCCGGTTGTAGATAACTTGACACCAGATCCGAACTAAAACGCATCAACCGTGTGTGTAGCCGTGATGGTCTCTTTTCGGCGGAGTCCGGGAAGTGAACATGGTTTCTGTGTTATGATTGACGTAAGTAGGAGTTTAGGATCACCTCTTGATCATTACTAGCTTCACGACCGTTCCTTTGCTTCTCTTCTCGCTCTTATTTGCGTATGTTAGCCACCATATCATGCTTAGTCGCTGCTGCAACCTCACCACTTTACCCCTTCCTTTCCCATTAAGCTTTGCTAGTCTTGATACCCATGGTAATGGGATTGCTGAGTCCTCGTGGCTCACAGATTACTACAACAACAGTTGCAGGTACAGGTTTTGCGATGATCCTGATGTGAGAGCGATGTTTGCTTGTCTTGGAGTTCTTCTTCTGCTTCTTCTTCGATCAGGGGATAGGTTCCAGGTCGGCAACCTGGGCTAGCAGGGTGGATGTCATTTGAGTTTCTGTTTGTGTTTCATCCGTAGTCGGATGGTGCTCTTATGTAAGATGATGTTGTATTTGTGTGGCATTGTATGCCTTTTGTATGTATCCCCATCTATTTATGTAATGTTGATGTAATGATATCCACCTTGCAAAAGCGTTTCAATATGCGGGTCTATCCTTGGTGGGACCCTCGAGTTCCTCTTGGATAGGGTCGCATATTGGGCGTGACAAGTTGGTATCAGAGCCTCGACCAACCCTAGGAGCCCCCTTGATTGATCGTGTAGTTTGGCCGTTGTTGAGTCTAGAAGAAAATTGTTTTTTTTTGAATCTAGTTATATCGGAGGGTAGGAATTCTTTTTACTCCTCAGCCCCTTCGTCGCTCTGGTGAGAAATCTTGATGCAGGTGTTTTGAATTACTCCTCTTCCCCTTCAAATTTTTCTTTAGGTTCAGGCAGTTGGTTTTCCGATCGTTGGCTCTCAGCTCTTTTGATCCGATGCGTTTTTCGTCAAGTGACTCGAGCCTCTTCATCTTCGAGTTCAATCCTCAGTTGTTTTCTTTTTCCCACCCACCCACCCTTTTTCTTCTCCGAGCCGGAGTCCGTAATCGACTATCCATCCTACTCGTGCAAAGTCTTTGCATCCTTTCCTCAATCATTTCAACCAGTGTTTTTTTCTCTTCAAGTATTTGTCGGTTTCCCCTTCCAAGTTGCCTTTGTTGTTGGTGTTCGAATTAATTCGAGGTTATCACCTCATTCAAATATTTCAATCATTCCGGTGCATCATCTACCTGTTCAACAATCCTTTTCAACGATGTTTTTCTTTTAGTGGGCCCTAACCCACAGGTCTTTTCCCAGGATCTTACCTGACTCTTCTAATTCCCCTGGAGTTATTCTCAATTCTTTTCAAAGTGTGACGTAAGAATGGATTTCATCAGTCAGATGCCTTTCCAAGATCGATTTCAAATCATTTCATCGTCGGCTCAACCTCTTTGCTTTTCATTCTCCCGGTGTATCTCAGTAATTTTGGTGGTGTTCTCCGTCATCATTTGAAGACCGAAGAAGAATTTTTCTCTAAATCTTGTCCGTTCTCTCGAAGTTTTGTGGTTCTAGCTTCATGTTATCCTCGCGAATTATTCCATTTGTCAGATATTCTTTTCTTAACCATCCGGAGTATGTCAGAAGTTGTTTTCCCATTTCTTTTCACCGGAGGCATCATTTCAGCTACCGTTATCCAATTATCCCGGTGCTTCGTTCAAGTATTCTTCAATCAACTCATGATCTCTTTGTTCTTTTGCATCTAAATCCCCTCTAGCATATAGGTTCTTCTAATTCTTCCTGGTGATTCATTCTCTTCCATCAGTCATTTTCGAATTCTTACGGTGGTTCATTCAACATTCTTTTTCCTTCATTAGCATTTTAATTCATTCGTTCTTTCAATCCTATCGGTGGTTCATGAAGACCTTCTCAAGTTTGCAATATGTCACTTCTCAGTCCTTTTCAAGAAGGATAAGTAGTATGCAAATCCATTGCTTCGCATCAATTGAATTGGTGGAGGATAAGCATAACATAATTCTTATTCTCATTTCATCGTGGTCAAGTTGATTAATTCCTCCTTCGGGGATTGGTCATCATAAATAATCTCTCAGTTCAAAGCGTTTAGTCTTTTATTTTTCTGGAGTTCCAAGCCTTCTCGCTTGTCTCGTCGCGAAGCTCCATCTAAATCATCGCAAGGCTTTAATCTTGTTCTTTCATCCTTCATTCTACCTCATCATCCTTTTGTCACCGGAGTTCTTCATGGTGGTTCTCCATGATTTAATTCATTCTTCAATAGTACATCAAGACTTTGTTGGAGAAATTCAAGTATCTTTTCTTCTCGCGTCTTGAAGTGTGATTAATTCTCTGTATTCTTTTGAAGAGGAGTTTTGCATTTCTTCGTTCTTCTCAGCTATTTAATATTTTTCGCTTGTGGTCAGAGATCACCTCATAATTTTGAGATGTTATCTATAAGTCCACAACAAGCAATTCTTCTGTTGTTGATTTCTCAACAACTTCGTTCAATCTTTTCTTCGTAAGGATATTTTTTCTAAGTCATTCGTGGTAGAAGTTGCCTTCTTCTTCTTCGTTCCTTCTCATTCCACTCTTTCAAGTCTTCCGGAGGTTTTGTGTTGTTCCTCTCGTCAAGTATCATTCCATCCTCTCAAGCTCGTGTTCTATTTCTCCATGTTTCAGCGGGAGTGCTGCCTAAATCCTTTCAGTCTTATTCGTTTCTTATCTTGTTCTTACCGGAGTGGTTTCATAGCCTGTCTTATTCCATGAGCTTTGATTCTCGTCATCCTCGTCGTTCCTCTCTTCTTCTCGAGTGCTCTCGATTCTTTGCTTCTTCTCTTGAGTTCTTGTTTTACCTCATCCCTTTTTCCCTTCCGTCTCGGTCCTAAGATCTCGGGACGAGATCTCTTGTTTTTTTTGAAGGGTCAGTGACAGTGGGAGAGGCTCCCACTGACTTTGTATTACTCACAACAGAACAGTTACATTTGTGTTACATAGGGTTTTTAGGCCCCCCGGCCATGATGGATACAAAAATAGAAGCTAGCTGCCCAAACTAACAATGAAATCAGAGAGGAAAGGATGAACTTTCTCAGGACAGTTATGGGTCACCAGACCCAGCAGATGTTTGGACCTAGCTAACCACGCCCCGAACGAGTGTGGGATCCCCCTGAAATGTTGGTTGTTCATTTCCATCCACAGGCTCCAAGCAGCGAGCAAGAAGATATCCATGAAAAGCGGCCGACACCAGTCTTCTCTCCCACCATGCAAGATGGCAAGCCTATTGGTTCCCCCTGGCCACGTCAGACCAATCCTACTCCAGCATTGTTGGGCAAAAGGGCACGTGAAGAAGAGATGTTCCACGGTTTCCTCAGGCAGGTTTTGGCAGAGCATGCAAGTATAGTTGCCCCCAGCCACAACATAGTGCCGCCGCTTCAGCATATTCCTGGTGTTCAAATGATCAACCATAAGCAGCCACCCAAACATCTTGAACTTGATCGGGCATTTGGATTTCCATAGCCATCCAAAGGCCTCATCAGCTATTACCTGCCTGAAACAGTGGATATAGTATTTCTTAGACGAAGTATCGTCCCAGGTCACAGACCCAAGCATCAACCGAGCCACTGTCCAGACCGACGTGCACGGACCCTTGCTGTATCTCCCTGATCTCCTCCCTGGCTTGAACCGAAAGAGGCAGACTGAAGATCACGGCGGGATCAGTGGTCCTGAGAATCTTGGCGACAGAATCATCCTCATTCAGAGCATAAGAGAACGCCCGCGGATGCGTGTCCATCAGTGCGGAGCCAGGGTCTCCAAACCAGACATCTTTCCAGAATAGAGAACTGCGGCCATCTCCGGGGATGACCCTGGTGATCCCACGGAAGGTTCCACTGAGCTGCATTACATCTTTCCACCAGAAGGAGCCCACTGGCTCGGAGGTGTGTGGCACCTTGTTCGGGTAGTATGCCTCCCAGATCAGCTGAACCCAGGGCACATCCTCACGATTGTAGAACTTGAACAAGTATTTCAGGAGAAGCGCGGTGTTTTGTATTTTGATATCAATAACACCGAGGCCACCACACCGTTTCGGTCGACAGACAAGCTCCCAGGAGCAAGGGAGTTGGATTTGATCCCATCATCAGAATTTTTTGCCCATAGACAATAGCGGCGGAGTTTGTCCAGGTGTTCAACTATTTTGGGGTGTAGCTTGATCGTACACATTGCATATATCAGCATGGAGGTGACCACCGAATTGACCAGCGTCAGTTTGGCCCCCGACGACATCAGTGATAGGGCAGTGGAAGTTTTCCTCTCAACCGAATGAACTAATGGCATGAGATCAAGAACAGTCGGCCTCGTCGTCCCCATGGGGAGACCAAGGTATGTAAACGGCAGGGAACCAACCGAGCAACCAAACACCTCCGCCAACCCACCGGCACGTTGGTGGTCGACGTTGATTGGGTATGAGGGTCGATTTATGGAAGTTAATTTTGAGCCCTACCGAAGCCGCATAATCCTCCAAGATAAGTTTCATGCGGGCTGCCTGTGTAGGACATCCTTGCATAACCAAGATTGTGTCGTCAGCATACTGTACCACCGGGAAGTCACCTGTATTGTCACGGGGAATGGGAAGCTCCAGCAATCCCTGAGCGTAAGCATCATTGATCGCAGCTTGTAGCAGATCAGCTGCAAGAACAAAGATTAGTGGTGAGAGAGGGTCACCCTGGCGTACCCCACACCTGCATTTGAATTTCCGGCCAGGAACGCCATTTAAGAGGACTGACGAAACTCCCGAGCCAAATATCGTTTCCATCCAGCCCAACCACCTATCATCAAAACCCATATGTTTCATGATTTCCAACATGGGGGCATGCTCGATCGTGTCAAAGGCCTTGGCAAAGTCTAGTTTAAGCAATATGATCTCTCTCCCAGACGAGTGGCACTGATGAATGTACTCGTACGACCACGCGAGACAATCCTGGATGGTCCTACCTTTGATAAACCCATACTGGTTCCTGTGAATGATTTTTAGAATGACTTTCTGCAGCCGGTTCGCCAAGATCTTTGTAATGACTTTCAGACAACAGTTCAGTAAGGTAATTGGTCTGAAGTCATTAGCCGTCTCCGGAGAGGATATTTTTGGAATCAGGGTGATATAACCCTCGCTTATGCTAGTGATATCCAGACCACCTGCATGAAATGCGTGACAGAGATCATAGAAATCTGTCTTGATAATTTGCCAGCACTTCTTAAGAAAACAGCCATTAAAACCATCCGGGCCAGGTGCTCTGTCATTCGGCATTTCCTTAACAACAGCATCTATTTCATCATTAGAGAAAGGTGCACTCAGTTGATCCAGCCCATCAATCCTGTGGATGATCTTAGAGAGATCAAACTTCATGTTGGTAGGGTTGGAAGAACCCAAACGGTCCCTGTATGTATTGAACAGTACCCCCTCCTTGCCAACATGGTCCTGTATTTCGACCTCGCCAACTCTAAGCATGGCAATAGTGTTGTGCCTGTACCTCTCTGTGGCCAAAGACTGAAAGAGCTTAGTGTTTTCATCAGCAAAGCGAAAATACCTGATCGTACACCTCTTTCTCCAGTACTCATTCTGGTATTTGAGCAGTGCCTGTAGATGGGTTTTCAGTATATTCCTGAAGTTTGACTCCTGAACATATAAGGGTCGCCTGTCTTCAAGTGCATCCATGTTGGCCAGAACCTCATTACTGTTTTGAATCAGAACTTTAAGCTTCGAGACACCCTTACTCCAACGCTTGAGATCATATCTCAGAATTTTAAGTTTTTTGCAAATCCGCGCCGCGGCATTGGGTGCGTGACATGATTTAGACCATGATCCAGCAACAACCTCCATGAACCCCTCATGATCTGTCCAAAAATTATCAAACCTAAAAAGCTTGGACCGTGGGATGCTTGATTCAATCATGACCACGCACGGAATGTGATCAGACACTGGCTTCCCCAGGGGCAAAACCATTGTGTTAGGGTATGTGGTGGTCCAATTAGACGACGTAAAGAACCAATCTAACTGTTCGAGCAGAGGATCATCCTGCATGTTACTCCAGGTGTATGCTCGTCCTTTCACTGGTAGTTCCATTAGTGATTGTGCGCGGATGATCTTGTTAAATAGCAGCATGTCCGTAGCGTCTCCACCTGGCTTGTTTCTGTTATTCGTGGATCGAATAAAGTTAAAGTCGCCAAGAATTAACCAGTTGTCATCATCAGGGATATTCAGATCAAAAAGCCAGTTCGTAAAATCCAGTCTATGCTGACCAGAGCAGGGACCATAGACATTGATTAGGTTCCATGAATCATTCAACTGCGTGGCCACAAAAGAAATCCCAATGGCAGAAGAATCAACAAACCAAGATGTGCCAGTAAACACAACACTACTCCAGATGATAATGAGGCCACCAGAGGCCCCCACTGATGGGGCAAAAACAAATTTATCGAAACGCTTAGGGCACAAAGTCTTAATAAAAGCAAGATCGAAGGATTCACGTTTAGTTTCCTGGATACATAGCACAGAACAACCGCTAGTATCAATCGCATTCCTAATAGCCAAAAGTTTTGCATCAGAGTTTATGCCTCTGATGTTCCACGAGAGTACATTCCACGATTTATTCATCTGCCGGGAAGACTTCAGTGGTCAGCTGCCCCCGACGAGCTCTGATCATCCAGCAGCTTATCACGGGAGAGGGCATCCGGAGCAATTCCACAGTTGCTCCCCATCTGTTGAAGATCCTCGATCGGTGTTGGTGGGGGGCAATCGGCAACGGGCACCTGCACAGGAGCAGCAGCCAAAGAAACAACATTGACAAAAGGAATGTCACGAGGTTTCACCCTTGATTTTGAACGCCTTGCATCTGGAGCATGGTTGATTTTGAAGCCATCATACTTGTTGGATCTATTGCTCCGTCTGACAGTGGTTGTGTCCAAAGGCACTAACACATTACGGTGTTGATTAGCATTGAACACAGAGGAAGACGCAAGCACCTGGAGCGCAGTAGGCTGGTCTGATGAAAGCACCATCTGAGGACCCTCTTCCGCCGAGACGAGCTGTGTAAGCGCCTTGAGGCCAGGAGATTGTTCAAGCAGATCCCAATTCGCAGCAGTGAACCTAGCCCTGGGTTCAGGCGACAGCATACCTGATGGAACAGTAACTATCCCCCACTGAAGTGCAGAAGAAAAAATCCTTGAGAAGATGTCAGGTTAAGGCACCATACACTCAATCCAAGCTGCCGCCGCGGCATTAAGATGATTCTGAATAATCTGAAAGGGGTTGAGGGGCATCATCACAGGAGAGTTGTGTTGCAGGGTGATAGCTGGCGTATAAATGCGTTTGAGGATATCCCCAATCCAAAGCAAGAACTCATAATCAACTGCAACCTGAAGAAAAACAGAGTTTCCTCCAGCCCTGACGAACTCCAACCTGGCTGCAGGGTTACCATTCACAAATCCATCAGCCAAAGCTTCCACTGCCTGAAACTCCGAGTCAGATGACCAAATGTCAGATAAATTATCCTGCACATTATGCTCCGGGTCCACACCATCCATGAGGGACGGACCATCATACTGAAAGAAAGTCCTAAAGCTGAATCCAGTGTAAGGTGGAGGTACCACAGGCCACACACCCCACCCATTGTTCTGAACATCATTAGCAGGTTCAGGAGCATTCCAGGCAGCCGCATTCAAAGCATCCTGAGCAGCCATCTCATCAATTCTTGCTTGTTGCATGAGGGTATAGTAAGGAAGCCGGTATGGATGTGGAGATGCATTCAAGAGTGGTGGAACATCCTCATTACCAACCAAGTTTGGTATAGTATTCCTGCCATTCAGAACATAAACTGGTACGGACCATGAACGAGCAAGACCCGGCAGTAAACCAACCCTAGTAATTACCAGACTATGCGGCACCTCAGCAACATCTTTGATATGGCATTTAACAAGGACTCTGGCCTTGTTCTATCCCTGGCGGGGCCAGGCAAGCATTTTCCCAAAGTGTGAGACTGCCTTATGAACATAATGCTCTGTTTGATAGTCCATTGGAAAAGCAAGAAACATGACCCAAACTTCATATTCAAAAGCAGGCATATGCATATTGATGCTCTCATCATGCGGAACTAGGGAAAAAGTGGAATCCTCAGTCAGAGCATGCGGTCCTTCTCTAATAGCAGCATCTCTACTCTCCATATCCGCAAACACAACGCACCCGATCCCCAGCGGGTAAACAAAGTCATCTAGCAGTTCATACTCTAAATCTCCAACAATAATGCGGCAGACCTCAGCTAGCCACAACTCCTTCTGATGATCAGGGACCGGAGGGTTGACGGAGACAATGGCGTACCTATCGTGATTCAGAGGCGGATCATCCACCACCATGACGTGCCTCTGGACCCGGTGAGCCGGCCCGCGATCAAAAGTGGATCCGTCTGGAGCGAAGGCGAACGGGCTCACGGGGAAGTTCGCCATGGATGACGAAGCCGGGGACTGCTTGAGGATATCGCCGGAGTAGGGGATGGAGGTTTCTTGCTCAAAGCCGAGGGTGAGAAGAATCGAGATGGCAGAGGCGTGGGTGTAGAACTCGAGGAGAGCATCGTAACACCCGATTGGGGTTTTTGGCAGGCAGAATTGACTACACCCTGACCGGGTAGGCGTATCGTCAAGCAATGGGGGTTAGCCACGTCCGCATGGTGCGGGATTATCTGTTTCCGTTTCGAAAGGCAACCACCATGCGGATCCCTAATAGCACGGGCCATACCAACATCCACAGAGTTACCAACCTCAGATTCATCCGCGGCAGCCCGAGGCAAGATCCTCTCCGATTGTGGTAGATTTTTCTTTTTCCAAGCCCATCAGGGTAGATAGGCACAAGCCGGAAGCTTACGTGACTTGTGGCCCAAATGATGACAGAGAGGGCAGCAGCGAATCCCAGGACCAAGCCTGGTCATGTGGTTAACTGCAGAACATGCATTACACGGAAAGCCCAAAGGGTCCGGGCCCACTTTGCATGGCACATGCTTGTGAACATCAGTACGTGTAATCGTGCAGGCGCAGGTCCCAGAAACATCCCCACAACCTTGACAAAAATTCCAGTGCACGAATCATCAACATGGCCGAGACGATCACAGAGAGAACAATGCAAAAGTCTTTTGTAAATGTATTCCTTGGTGGGGACTGAAGTAATTTGCACCATAAGCTTAACACTATCATTATCATAACCGGCCTGCCAGCCATCGAGAATAGCAAGTAGTTTCTCATCCGGAATTGAATCCCATAATCCCATAATATATCCTTCCCCATGAAAAGATGGCAACCTTCCAGGAATATCGTGAGAAATAGGTATAGATATGGAACCAATCCGAAAAGAATCCTTAGAATCCGGAGATGAAAAACTACCAAAGAAGATCCGATCTGAAGGCTCGCCGGAATGCAAGTCCGTCGGCGGTGGAATGAAACCCAAATTCTGTAGAACTGGTAATGAGGCGGGATCCAATGGTAATTTACTCTGATTAGAGAGCCATTTAGATTTGATCGCCGGACCAGGTGATGAAGCCAGACCAGTTAGCTCAGAATCAGCATGCCATGAATGAAGTAGTGGGCGAGAAATCCCAGAACGATGAAGGTGAAAATGGCAGATAAAGTCCGGCCAAATACGGTCTCTCAATCCAAAAATGAAATGTCCCACACGATTTGAGGCCACTGAGAACCGAAAATGCCGATCACCCAAACGCAAGACATTAAAACCGGCAGCAAGACCTCCAATACATGACTGGAGGGCCAAACCCACCGAATCCACTGAGAGGGGAAACGAGGCCGAAGAGAAGGAAACTTCAAGGAAGAATTCCTTGGAGCTGGGGTTGGGGACGAAGTGGACCGTAGATCCAAACCTTGCACGCACCTGTGCCTCAACCTTGAGGCCAGGGGAGAAATCCCAGTGGAGGAGGCCATCCATTGGGGTCGTCGGGAGGAGATCGTAGGGTTAAACCCTAGAATCGCCATGGGAGTCGCCTGAGGTGGGTGGAGGTGGGTGGACGAGATCTCTTGTTAGTGGAGGAGAGTTGTAACACCCTGGATTCGATGCGCCAGGTGTCCTCCAGTCATTCGTCGTCCTTGACATGTCATTTGCTTGTGTGTTGCATTTTATCATGGCATCATGTGCATTTCAGTTTGCATACGTGTTCGTCTCATGCACCCGAGCATTTTCCCCGTTGTCCGTTTTGCAATCCGGCACTCCTATGCCCTCCGGCGTTCCCCTTTTTGTCTCTTGTTGTGAGCGGGTGTTAAACTTTCTCGGAATGGCCCGAGGTTTGCCAAGCGGCCTTGGTATACCACCGGTAGACCGCCTGTCAAGTTTCGTGCCATTTGGAGTCCGTTTGATACCCCAACGGTTAACCGGGTGACCGTAAAAGCCCTCTTTGTGTTGCAGCCCACCACCCGTGCAAAGTGGCCCAAAACGCATCCTAACCTCATCCATGCTCTCGGTCGTTCGATCACGATCGTGTGGGCGAAAACCGTGCTCCATTTGGACTCTCCTAGCTCCCAGAAACTATATATATGCCTTCCCCCGTCCAAATCCGAGTCCAAACCCTAGTCTAATCCTCCCCGCCGCCATCGGACACGTCCGGCCGCAGCCAGACACGTCCGCCCATCGCCCGCGGCCAATCCTGCCTTGCCACGTGGCGCTCCACCGCCGTCTGCCGCCGCCGGCCCGCGAGCCCACGGCGGGCCCGCGAGCCCGACTCCGCTGCCCCTCGCGCCCAGGCGCCTCCGCTCCGCCCGCCTCCCCGCGCTGGAGCCCGGCCCCGCCGCCGGCCGCCGCCGCGGGAGCCGCGCCACCCCTCACCTCGCCTCCCCGCCTCCCGATCGCTGCCTCCCATCGCAGGCGCAGCCACCCGCCGGCGTGTCCCGACCGGCGCCGCTCCGGCCGCCCGCCGGCCCCTTCGTTGCCCGGCCCCGTGGCCATCTCCGCCGCTGCGCCTTCCCGTCGCCGGATCCCGGCCTCCCCGAGCCTCTCCAGGCATCTCCTCCCCGACTCCGGCAAGTTCTCCGGCGATCCTCTAGCTCCGCGCCCCACATCTGGATCTGAGAGGACCCAAGGTTGACCCCGTTTTTCCGTCCAAGTCCCTGAAATTTTCGACATTATCATGCCTTGTTCATCGCATCATAACTTGCTGCATACTGCTCCGTTTCGTGCATGTAATATGTCAAATTGTTCGTACTGATGAGTAGTTCATTTCATTCTATTGTGTCATGTTCATTTGAGTGCACCTTGATGCCTCAATCATTGTTGCAAGAGTGCTATATGATGTTAATCTGCTGAAACTGTTATAACTTGATGATTTGTCATTTTTGTTGCATTTGATGTGTGCATCCTATGAGCATGAGCTCTACATGTGTTTTGATCTATGCCATGCCATATTTACAGGGGTGCCATCCATGTATTTTTGTGAGTCTTGTAGTGAGTGCATCGAGCTTGTTAAGTAGGGTACTTGCTGTTGCTGTTTTGCTAGGCTGATTCTGTTATATTTTGTTGCTATGTAAACCTGCTGCTACAAGTCATTCTATGCATAATCTGGAGTTGTTCACTAAGGATGTTTTGTTATAAATGTCATGCTCTATCCATTCATGCCCATGGTTGTATTTATAGCCTGCTGTAACCTGTTGTAATCTTGCTCTCAACTTGCTAAATAATGTTGCTGTCAGCCTGATTAACTTTAAGTTTAGTTTTGCCATGTGCTTTGCTAGTGATCCATGTACCCTATGAACTTGTTCTTGCCATTCTTAGCTTCTCAAACATGTCTTATTAATGTCAGTCACCTTGCCATGCCATGTATTGCTCTGTGGTGAGTGCTTCAAGCTCACCAACATGCCTACTTATTGTTGTTCCTGCCATGTATGAATCTATCATATCACTTGCCATGTTTACATGGGTGCCATCATATCTTCTGTTCCTTTTTGGCTCATGGTCCGTAAGGGACTTTTGTTATATGCAATTAGTAGATTCATTCCATGCCTTTGTTTGCCATGATAAGTTCCTGTAGCATGTTGTTTGATAGCTCTAAACATTGCAACGTGATGTTATTCCTGCTAAGTCTGAAACTGTTATTATTTGCAATCTTGCCATGTCCTTTCGAGCATGTTCTAGTAGTTTCTGGAGATAGCTCAATGTTCATGTTTTGTCATGATTTACCTGTACTTCATGCCCATGCCTTTTGTTATTATGTTGGGGTGCTGTAGCATGTTGTTCTGATGCTTGCTAGATGCCTACTTGCTGTTTTGGGCAGCTTGTCCTTTAAACTTGTATAGAGTGTATGTGTTGAACCGTTGCTCCGTTTTGGGTGTGCTTTATATGAAACTTGCTTGATTTTGCATGTAGTTTCATATTACGATGTTGCATCCTTGTTTTGAGGTGTTTGCTTGATGTTTGGGTGCATTTTGCATCAATGCCATGTTTAACTTGTTTTGCTCATATCTTCTAGGCCGTAGCTCCGAATTAAATGAACTTTATATGTAACTTGACTAGGATCTCGTGTAGATCATCTTGGTGCATTTCAACTTGCTGTTTAACAACTTGAACATAAGGTTTATTCAGATCTTGTCCGATTTCGAAATTTGCATATGAGGACTTACCTGATTTGTTATATGTTGTTTCCGGCCTCATTTAAACTTGCTTTGATGTGTTGCTCTTGTATGCATCATCTCTTGCCATGAGTAGCTTCATGTAGCTTTGTCATGCATCATGCTTGTTGTGCATCATGTCTTTTCTATGTGTGGTGTGTTTACTATGTTGTGTGCTTCTTCTCGATAGTTCCTATTTCGTTGCGATCACGAGGATTCGTTCGTCTACGTGTGGTTCGTCTTCGTGGCTTCATCTTCTTCATGGACTCGTTCTTCTTCCTTGCGGGATTTCAGGCAAGATGACCGCTACCCTGGATCTCACTAATATCATTTCTATGCTAGTTGCTTCGTTCTATCGTTAAGCTGCGCTTCCTATCACTTGTTCCTCAAGCCTCCCTAGCTATCATGTCAGCCTCTAACCTTTTTCACGCTTCCTAGCAAACCATTGCTTGGCTATGTTACCGCTTTGCTCAGCCCCTCTTATAGTGTTGTTAGTTGCAGGTGAAGTTGAAGATTGCTCCATTGTGGACAGGATTATGTTGGGATATCATAATATCTCTTATTTAATTAATGCATCTATATACTTGGTAAAGGGTGGAAGGCTCGGCCTTATGCCTGGTGTTTTGTTCCACTCTTGTCGCCCCAGTTTCCGTCATACCGGTGTTATGTTCCCGGATTTTGCATTCCTAACGCGGTTGGGTGATTTATGGGATCCCCTTGACAGTTCGCTTTGAATAAAACTCCTCCAGCAAGGCCCAACCTTGGTTTTACCATTTGCCTCACCACCACCTACTTTTCCCTTGGGAGTAATTAACCCAAGGGTCATCTTTATTATAGCCCCCCCGGCCAATGCTTGTCTAAGTGTTGGTCCAAACTAGAGCACCGTGCGGGACCATCCCTTGGCAACTTCGGTTACGTCGGTACCTGTACGCTTAGCTTATCCGGTGTTGCCCTGAGAACGAGATATGTGCAGCTCCTATTGGGATTGTCAGTGCATCGGGCGGTCTTGCTGGTCTTGTTTTACCATTGTCGAAATGACTTGTAAACCGGGATTTCAAGACTTATCGGGTCTTCCTGGGAGAAGGAATATCCTTCGTTGATCGCGAGAGCTTATCATGGCTAAGTTGGGACACCCCTGCAGGGTTATTATCTTTCGAAAGCCGTGCCCGCGGTTATGTGGCAGATGGGAATTTGTTAATGTCTGGTTGCAGATAACTTGACACCAGATCTGAATTAAAACGCATCAACCGTGTGTGTAGCCGTGATGGTCTCTTTTCGGTGGAGTCCGGGAAGTGAACATGGTTTCTGTGTTATGATTGACGTAAGTAGGAGTTCAGGATCACCTCTTGATCATTACTAGCTTCACGAACATTCCTTTGCTTCTCTTCTCGCTCTTATTTGCGTATGTTAGCCACCATATCATGCTTAGTCGCTGCTGCAACCGCACCACTTTACCCCTTCCTTTCCCATTAATCTTTGCTAGTCTTGATACCCATGGTAATGGGATTGCTGAGTCCTCGTGGCTCACAAATTACTACAACAACAGTTGCAGGTACAATTTTTGCGATGATCCTGATGTGAGAGCAATGTTTGCCTGTCTTGGAGTTCTTCTTCTGCTTCTTGTTTGATCAGGGGATAGATTCTAGGTCGGCAGCCTGGGCTAGCAGGGTGGATGTCGTTTGAGTTTCTGTTTGTGTTTCATCCGTAGTCGGATGGTGCTCTTATGTAAGATGATGTTGTATTTGTGTGGCATTGTATGCCTTTTTATGTATCCCCATCTATTTATGTAATGTTGATGTAATGATATCCACCTTGCAAAAGCGTTTCAATATGCGGGTCTATCCTTGGTGGTACCCTCGAGTTCCTCTTGGATAGGGTCGCATATTGGGCATGACATGTATCTACATACCCTTGTAGATCGCGAGCGGAAGCGTTCAAGAGAACGGGGTTGAGGGAGTCGTACTCCTCGTGATCCAAATCACCGAAGATCCTAGTGCCGAACGGACGGCACCTCCGCGTTCAACACACGTACGGTTGGGGAAGATGTCTCCTCCTTCTTGATCCAGCAAGGGAGAGGGAGAGGTTGATGGAGATCTAGCAGCACGATGGCGTGGTGGTGGAAGCATTGGTGATCTCGGCAGGGCTTCGCCAAGGTCAGCAAGAGGGAGAGGTTTTACGAGGGGAGAGGGAGGCGCCAGGAGCAGGGGTGCGCAGCCCTCCCTCCCCCCCTCTTTATATAGGGGCCCTGGGGGGCGCCAGCCCCTAGAGATTGAATCTCAAGGGGGGGGGCAAGGGGGGGGACTTGCCCCCCAAGCCAAGTGGGGCGCCCGCACCCCTAGGGTTTCCAACCCTAGGCGCAAGGGGAGGCCCAAAGGGGGTCGCACCAGCCCACCAGGGGCTGGTTCCCCTCCCACTTCAGCCCATGGGGCCCTCCGGGATAGGTGGCCCCACCCGGTGGACCCACGGGACCCTTCCGGTGGTCCCGGTACAATACCGGTGACCCCCGAAACTTTCCCGGTGGCCGAAACTGGACTTCCTATATACAATTATTCACCTCCGGACCATTCCGGAACTCCTCGTGACGTCCGGGATCTCATCCGGTACTCCAAGCAACTTTAGGGTTACCACATACTAATATCTCTACAACCCTAGCGTCACCGAACCTTAAGTGTGTAGACCCTACGGGTTCGGGAATCACGCAGACATGACCGAGACAGCTCTCCGGCCAATAACCAACAGCGGGATCTGGATACCCATGTTGGCTCCCACATGTTCCACGATGATCTCATCGAATGAACCACGATGTCGAGGATTCAAGTAATCCAGTATACAATTCCCTTTGTCATGCCCGAGATATTCGATCGTCGGTATCCCAATACCTCATTCAATCTCGTTATCGGCAAGTCACTTTACTCGTACCGTAATGCATGATCCCATGACCAAAGACTTGGTCACATTGAGCTCATTATGATGATGCATTATCGAGTGGGCCCAGAGATACCTCTCCGTCATACGGAGTGACAAATCCCAGTCTCGATCCGTGTCAACCCAACAGATACTTTCGGGGTTACCTGTAGTATACTTTATAGTCACCCAGTTACGTTGTGTCGTTTGGTACACCCAAAGCACTCCTACGACATCCGGGAGTTACACGATCTCATGGTCTAAGGAAATGATACTTGACATTGGAAAAGCTCTAGCAAATGAACTACATGATCTTGTGCTATGCTTAGGATTGGGTCTTGTCCATCACATCATTCTCCTAATGATGTGATCCCGTTATCAATGACATCCAATGTCCATAGTCAGGAAACCATAACTATCTGTTGATCAACGAGCTAGTCAACTAGAGGCTCACTAGGGACATGTAATGGTCTATGTATTCACACATGTATTATGATTTCCGGATAACACAATTATAGCATGAATAATAGACAATTATCATGAACAAGGAAATATAATAATAATCATTTTATTATTGCCCCTAGGGCATATTTCCAACATGGGTGTTGTCGGCGCCGCTCCAAGCCCCGCCACAGCAATACCGGCCCAGGAGACGAAAACAATCCGGATGGTGCCGAAGAGGAATACAATCCCGACCAGCTTTCCTTCGAGCAGGCCGAACAGGCGACAGACGGATATCCGGAGGAGGACAACTACATGCCCCCCGAAGACGAGATTAGCCTCGTCAATTCCGAATGCGGCATGCCTGAGTATCTAGTGGAGCAAGTTCGCTTCAAGCGACGGCTCATGGCCACGGCAAGGAGCCTGCAAAGGAAGCAACAACAGCTTAGAGCTGACAAAGATTTGCTCGTGGGCAGATGGACCAAGGTCCTGGCCACCGAAAAATACAAACTCGACCGCCCCGACAAAGGGAACACACGGCATAATCCGCTACCCCAACCTAAGCAGGAGAACCCAAGGCGCATACCCCGACGTCAACACACCACAATGGTCCAAGACAATACGAAGGATACACGAAGAGGCATCCTCAAGCCTCGGCGCAATTGTCATAAACGTCAAGTCAGGGAAGTTGGTGCCAAATCCAGCAACTCCTAGTCCAGTCAGTGGACAAAGAACAACTCAAGCCTAGACGGCCCGAGCAACATACTCGATCAACCATGTGAAATTCATGGTACTCCTAGAAGAACGGCCAAGCACACCAATAGAGAATGCCGGATCCTCAAAACAAAGCGGCCGGTCGTGTGCCGGAAACAATGAGGGGAGGAGTCCAACAACGGCAAAGTCAAAAGATCCTCCAAATCATAAAAGTACGGCCGATCCCCCCGATCATATCAATCGTCCGGACAACATCAACCACAGCAATTCAATTGCAGTACCTCTAGACCTAGTAGTCCGGGGGATCCATCTCACATAAAGCCCCCGCGGGTATGAAACCACAAATAACATCTTCTAAAAGATGCCAGGTGCAAAGGCCAAGTTTTATTGGCCCACCACTCTAACGGTTGTCTTCGGATCACCAAAAAAATGCCACGCCAAAGAATAATTCTTCGGCACTTTCCCCTCATACGGTAATTTACCATCTGCTAACGAGATGAACCACGTTGACTAGATTCCACGTGGTAAACCATTAGGGAAACACCGTGTGATATAATCACACCTATGGGCAAGGCCGAACCCCGCCCTTAGAGCGGAAATAATACAGTTGCCGGAGTAGCGAGTCGTGTAGGCCTGTCAAAATTTTGATATGACAGCCAACTATCCGATCACCCACTGAGGATTCCGCGCTACTTCACGGTATAACGTCTAGGTTAATGAGGGTCCGATCAGGAACCCTCGGACCAACCACAAGAGGACGTTCAGCTGCCTCCAAGTATTTGCCTTTACAAACTAACTTTGACGCAGAACAGGATTGGCAACATCGAATCGGCCCGCACACACAAGGGCAGGAACATGCATGTGAACCCCCCAACGAAGGCAGTCTGGATTCACTTCAGATCCACTCACAGCCCCCTCTAGTCCGGCCATCACAGGTTCCACCAAAAACACCTCTTTTCATAATCTTAAATCATACTCATATGCATAGACATATCATCCGACTACAATGCATAGACTTAAATAACACTTATCGGCCGTCGTTTCTCATTGACGCCTCTTTGTCAAAAACGACAGACACGCCTCGTGTTACGCCCGATTATGCCAAGGGCTTCACAGTACAACAATAAAGTCCGACCACCTTTTCGGTCGCTCGGCACCCCGAACTTATAGCACTATATGCATCAGCTCCGAATCATGTCTTGGGTCATTGGTTGGGTTTGCCCGGCTCCCATGTTTTGGTACCTTACGTTCCGCCCCATCGGTTAAGGTAGCACTGGGAGAACTACTGCGATTGTGTCCCGGTTCTGCCAGACGAGCACCTCAGTAGAGAAAGCCGAAAACTGACTGTCATGATACAGCGAGAGCTGGTCAGCTGTTCGAGAGGTTGTAAAATCCTTAAAGATTTATTTCGCATAACGCCATTATAAATGCAGAGTGCGACGGATCGGCCTTGCGATCAGGCGCCAATACAGCCCCTAGTTCGGCCTTCCGAACACTAGGGGCTGCGCCGACCATACTCAAATTCCTATGGCTAAGTGAGAGTGGTAAAGCCCTATAGTCCGATTGCCTGGTTCGTGGTGAGGAACACCCCCTTAAAAGGACCCAGCCATGCGATAAAAAGTGTTCAGGTATTTCCCGAACACCCCCGTATTTCTTTCGTGGGGGCCAAATCTCGGGATTTACATACACTAAACGGCCGCACAGGAAGAACAAATGTTCAAACAAAACAGGCAATAAATAATAAAAGTGCCATTATCCCATATTACAAAGAACGGCACGAATGCCCTCAGGGAAATATAATGTCTTTGGTACACTTATCCGCCACAAGGCGGGCTCCCTTCAGTACACCTTCATAGTACAGCTCGGGCTTGTGGTGCTCCTTACCCTCTGGCGGCCCCTCAGTCATCAACTTCTCCGCGTCAAGCTTCTCCCAATGCACTTTTGCACGGGCAAACGCCATGCGCGCTCCCTCTATACAGACCGATCGCTTAACAGCATCAAGCCGAGGGCAGGCACCCAAAATCCACTTCACGAGTCCAAAGTAACTGCTTGGAATTGGCTCCGCGGGCCACAGCCGGACAACCAAGTCCTTCATGGCTAGTTCGGCTGCCTGGTGCAGTTTGACCAACTGCTTCAGCTGATCGATATAGGGCAGCAGATAGTTCGACGCCAAATACTGCGACCAGAAATCCCTCTCCGCAGACTTCTTCTCCTCGGTCCGGTAGAATTGGGCGGCATCTGATATGCTGCGAGGCAGATCCGCAAACGCCCCTGGAGAAACAAGAATTAAGCTTGTCGCTTAGTGTTCTTCCCACTATCATGTAAAAATGGCCATGAATACAAAAGGCCTTACCAGCCGCAACCTTCCAGGCCTCCTGAATGTCCTGCACAGCACCTCGGGCTTCTTCCCGAGCATCTTCCACGACTTGGAGAGCTTGGGCAAGTTCAGATTCTTTCCCTAGTAGACTCTGCTCCAAGCCCTCGCTTTTCTTCACAGCCTCCTGGAGCTCTCGCTCAGCTACAATGACCCTGGCCTCGTGTTTCTCACAAAGCGCCTGTTCGGCAGCAGCCTTCTCGTTGGCATCAGCCACAGCCTTCTTTAGTGCCTCATATTTGGCACTCGCTCCTAGATCATACAATACAAATACTTTTCACTAGGCACAATTACTCATTTGTGCCAAATTCAAGACAATGTTTCAACATACCTTGCTTGTCCTCCAATTGCTTCTTCACAAGGCCAAGTTCCTCCTCGGCCCATTCCAGGCTCCACTTCAGTCCGGACACTTCCGCATTATGATCAGCCGTCTTCTCTGCAGACGCCTGTTTTCACACAAAGGGGTATACATCATTAACAAAGGCTCCTGCAAAAGCAGAGGATTTGATCCCCTTCCCGGCTCTCTCTTTCACCGGACAGTGTATCAGGGGCTACTACTCATATTATGACGATTCCTCAAAGGTTTCTTAGAAAACATACCTCAAAGGCCTTTATAAGGCCAAGGCAGGACTCATTCAGACCGCTCTCAGCGGACTGTATCTTTTCAATCACCGCACCCATGAGGGTCCGATGTTCATCAACGATAGACGTGCTCCTTAACGCTGTCGATAGGCTGCCCGACAGCTCTGCTTGGACAGAGGTTACTGGAGGAGTAGGCAAGCCTCCCCCGTCAAAGGTGGCTGCTCGCCCGATCCTGGAGCCTTAAAAGTCTCCAGGACCGTGTTCGGCTGTGGTCCGAACCCGAGATCGCCCCCGCCGTCGACACGCTTGGGGGCCATCGCTCCCGTGTGTCCGGCTCCAGAGATATGCCCCCTGTTCCGGGTCCCGTTGAGACGATACCTCAGTGTCGCACCTCGACTTTGGGGAAGGGGCCTTTGGAGGCGTCTCACTCGCCAAGGCATCTAAGCTCAACGAATCCTTCGATGAGGACTGTCCGGCGCGAGACCTCGCCGAGCTGTATGAAATATGGCGACAGTTAAAACTACTATACCCAAACAACCCCAGACGCATATGCGTGTTCGGATTTTGTATACTCACGACTTTTCCAGGGGCTGGGCCCTGGGATCCCACTCCGGGCTGCTATCGGCAGCCGTGGTGGATGCCTCTAGGAGGGAACCTTTCCCCCTCTTGGGAGATTCGGCCTCCAGGGATGAGGAGGCCGTCCTTTTCTTCCCACCGCCTGTGGGAGGCTCGTCCTCCTCCGCTTCCTCCTCTTCATCTTCGGAAGAAGGATGGTCATTGGAGTCTTCGGATTTTGCATCCAAAGTATTGCGATGACGGAGGCCACTCCGGGTCTTTTTGACCTTCTTGGAGGCCTCTTTCTTTCGCGCCTTGTAAGGTGCTGGGACCAGCATCTTTGTCAGAAGAGGTCCGGCCGGTTCCTCCGGCAGCGGGGCCGGACAATGTATATGCTCCACCTTTTTTATCCATCCCTGGGGTTGTGATAAAGCATGATAAAAATGTCTCCCTCATGACATGCCAACTGAAGCATGGATGGACAGAGCATAGCAATAACTTACTGGGCTTGCAGAATGGGATAATTGATACCCACGGTCCTCGGAGGAGCCCGGCCATGATTTGCCGGACTTAAAGAGCACCTTCCAGATATCCTTGTGGGAGGAATCATAGAGCTCCTGAAGGGTCTGGTGCTCGGTTGGGTCGTACTCCCACAAATTGCAGGCTCAACGCTGGCAAGGGAGAACCAGGCGAACTAACTGTTGGAAATATGCCCTAGAGGCAATAATAAAAGTATTATTATTATGTTTCCTTGTTCATGATAATTGTCTTTATTCATGCTATAACTGTATTATCCGGAAATCGTAATACACGTGTGAATACATAGACCATAATATGTCCCTAGTAAGCCTCTAGTTGACTAGCTCGTTGATCAACAGATAGTCATGGTTTCCTGGCTATGAACATTAGATGTCGTTGATAACGGGATCACATCATTAGGAGAATGATGTGATGGACAAGACCCAATCCTAAGCATAGCACAAGATCGTGTAGTTCGTTTGCTAGAGCTTTTACAATGTCAAGTATCTTTTCCTTAGACCATGAGATCGTGTAACTCCCGGATACCGTAGGAGTGCTTTGGGTGTACCAAACGTCACAACGTAACTGGGTGACTATAAAGGTGCACTACAAGTATCTCCGAAAGTGTCTGTTGGGTTGACACGGATCGAGACTGGGATTTGTCACTCCATATGACGGAGAGGTATCTCTGGGCCCACTCGGTAATGCATCATCATAATGAGCTCAAAGTGACCAAGTGTTTGGTCACAGGATCATGCATTACGGTACGAGTAAAGTGACTTGCCGGTAACAAGACTGAACGAGGTATTGGGATACCGACGATCGAGTCTCGGGCAAGTAACGTACCGATTGACAAAGGGAATTGTATACGGGGTTGATCGAATCCTCGACATCGTGGTTCATCCGATGACATCATTGAGGAGCACGTGGGAGTCAACATGGGTATCCAGATCCCACTGTTGTTTATTGGCCGGAGAGCCGTCTCGGTCATGTCTGCGTGTCTCCCGAACCAGTAGGGTCTACACACTTAAGGTTCGGTGACGCTAGGGTTATTAGGAAGACTTGTATGTGATTACCGAATGTTGTTCGGAGTCCCGGATGAGATCCCGGACGTCACGACGAGTTCCGGAATAGTCCAGAGGTGAAGATTTATATATAGGAAGTGTTGTTTCGGCCATCAGGAAAGTTTCGGGGTCCCCCGGTATTGTACCGGGACCACCGGAAGGGTCCCGGGGGTCCACCGGGTGGGGCCACCCATCCCGGAGGGCCCCGTGGGCTGAAGTGGGGAGGGGACCAGCCCCTGGTGGTCTGGTGCGCCCCCCCTTGGGCCCCCCTCTGCGCCTAGGGTTGAGAACCCTAGGGGTGGGGGCGCCTCCACTTGCCTTGGGGGGCACTCCACCCACCTTGGCCGCCGCCCCCTAGAGATCCCATCTCTAGGGCCGGCTACCCCCTTGGGGGCCTATATAAAGGAGGGGGGAGGGAGGGCAGAGTCTTGGCGCCTCCCTCCCCCTGCTACACCTCTTCCTCCTCCCGCGGTTGCTTGGCGAAGCCCTGCCGGAGTACTGCCTCTCCACCACCACCACGCCGTCGTGCTGCTGCTGGAGTCTTCTTCCTCAACCTCTCCTTCCCCCTTGCTGGATCAAGAAGGAGGACACATCATCCGCTCCGTACGTGTGTTGAACGCGGAGGTGCTGTCCGTTCAGCACTTGGTCATCGGTGATTTGGATCACGGCGAGTACGACTCCATCATCCCCGTTCTCTTGAACGCTTCCGCTCGCGATCTACAAGGGTATGTAGATGCACTCCTATCAATCGTTGCTTAGATGAGCTCATAGATGGATCTTGGTGAAACCGTAGGAAATTTTTTAATTTTCTGCTACGTTCCCCAACAGTGGCATCATGAGCTAGGTCTATGCGTAGTTCTCTATTGCACGAGTAGAACACAATTTTGTTGTGGGCCTAGATGTTGTCAACTCTCTTGCCGCTACTAGTCTTATTTTGCTTCAGCGGTATTGTGGGATGAAGCGGCCCAGACCGACCTTACATGTACGCTTACGTGAGACAGGTTCCACCGACTGACATGCACTAGTTTCATAAGGTGGCTAGCGGGTGTCTGTCTCTCCCACTTTAGTTGGAGCGGATTCGACGAAAAGGGTCCTTATGAAGGGTAAATAGAAGTTGACAAATCACGTTGTGGCTTTAACGTAGGTAAGAAAACGTTCTTGCTAGATCACCTATAGAAGCCACGTAAAAACTTGCAACAACAATTAGAGGACGTCTAACTTGTTTTTGCAGCAAGTGTCTTGTGATGTGATATGGCCAAAAGTTGTGATGAATGATGAATGATATATTGTCGATGAGTAGGACAACCGGCAGGAGCCATAGGAGTTTTCTTTATTTTTGTATGACCTGCGTGTCATTAAAGAACGCCATGTAAATTACTTTACTTTATTGCTAAACGCGTTAGCCATAGAAGTAGAAGTAGTCGTTGGCGTGACAATTTCATGAAGACATGATGATGGAGATCATGATGATGGAGATCATGGTGTCATGCCGGTGACAAAGATGATCATGGAGCCCCGAAGATGGAGATCAAAGGAGCTATATCATATTGGCCATATCATGTCACTACTATATAATTGCATGTGATGTTTATTATGTTTATGCATCTTGTTTACTTAGAATGGTGGTAGTAAATAAGATGATCCCTTATAATAATTTCAAGAAGTGTTCTCCCCTAACTGTGCGCCATTGCTAAAGTCCATCGTTTCGAAGCACCACGTGATGATCGGGTGTGATAGATTCTTACGTTCACATACAACGGGTGTAAGACAGTTTTACACACGCAAAAACACTTAGGGTTAACTTGACAAGCCTAGCATGTACAGACATGGCGTCGGAACACAGAGACCGAAAGGTCGAACATGAGTCATATGGAAGATATGATCAACATGGAGATGTTCACCGATGATGACTAGTCCGTCTCACGTGATGATCGGACACGGCCTAGTCGACTCGGATCGTGTAACACTTAGATGACTAGAGGAATGTCTAATCTGAGTGGGAGTTCATTGAAATAATTTGATTAGATGAACTAAATTTTCATGAACTTAGTCTAAAACCTTTGCAAATATGTCTTGTAGATCAAATGGCCAACGCTCATGTCAACATGAACTTCAATGCGTTCCTAGAGAAAACCAAGCTGAAAGATGATGGCAACAACTATACGGACTAGGTCCGGAACCTGAGGATCATACTCATAGCTACCGAGAAAGCATATGTCCTAGATGGACCGCTAGGTGAAGCACCCATCCCAGAGAACCAAGACGTTATGAACGCTTGGCAATCACGTGCTGATGATTACTCCCTCGTTCAGTGCGCATGCTTTACAGCTTAGAACCGGGGCTCCAAAAGCATTTTGAGCAACACGGAGCATATGAGATGTTCGAGGAGCTGAAAATGGTTTTCCAAGCTCATGCTCGGGTCGAGAGATATGAAGTCTCTGACAAGTTCTACAGTTGTAAGATGGAGGAAAATAGTTCTGTCAGTGAGCACATACTCAAAATGTCTGGGTTGCACAATCGCCTATCCCAGCTGGACATTAACCTCCCGGACGAGGCGGTCATTGACAGAATCCTTCAGTCACTCCCACCGAGCTATAAGAGCTTTGTGATGAACTACAATATGCAGGGGATGGTGAAAACTATTCCTGAAGTATTTTCAGTGCTGAAGTCGGCAGAGGTAGAAATCAAGAAAGAACATCAAGTGTTGATGGTCAATAAAACCACCAAGTTCAAGAAGGGCAAGGGTAAGAAGAACTTCAAGAAGGACGGCAAGGATGTTGCCGCGCCTGGTAAACCAGTTGCTAGGAAGAAGTCAAGCAATGGACCCAAGCCTGAGGCTGAGTGCTTTTATTGCAATGGGAAGGGTCACTGGAAGCGAAACTGCCCCAAATACTTAGCGGACAAGAATGCCGGCAACACTAAAGGTATGTTTGATATACATGTAATTGATGTGTACCTTACCAGTACTCGTAGTAACTCCTGGGTATTTGATACCGGTGCCGTTGCTCATATTTGTAACTCACAGCAGGAGCTGTGGAATAAGCGGAGACTGGCGAAGGACGAGGTGACGATGCGCGTCGGGAATGTTTCCAAGGTCGATGTGATCGCCGTCGGCACGCTACCTCTACATTTACCTACGGGATTAGTTTTAAACCTTAATAATTCTTATTTAGTGCCAAGCTTGAGCATGAACATTGTATCTGGATCTCGTTTGATACGAGATGGCTACTCATTTAAATCTGAGAATAATGGTTGTTCTATTTATATGAGAGATATGTTTTATGGTCATGCCCCGATGGTCAATGGTTTATTCTTAATGAATCTCGAGCGTAGTATTACACTTATTCATATTATGAATACCAAAAGATGTAAAGTTGATAACAATAGTCCCACATACTTGTGGCACTGCCGCCTTGGTCACATTGGTGTCAAGCGCATGAAGAAGCTCCATGCTGATGGACTTTTAGAGTCTCTCGATTATGAATCATTTGACACATGCGAACCATGCCTCATGGGAAAAATGACCAAGACTCCGTTCTCAGGAACAATGGAGCGAGCAACCAACTTATTGGAAATCATACATACCGATGTGTGCGGTCCAATGAGCGTTGAGGCTCGTGGAGGATATCATTATGTTCTCACTCTCACTGATGACTTGAGTAGATATGGGTATGTCTACTTAATGAAACACAAGTCTGAGACCTTTGAAAAGTTCAAGGAATTTCAGAATGAGGTAGAGAACCAACGTGACCAAAAGATAAAATTCCTACGATCAGATCGTGGAGGAGAATATTTAATTCACGAATTTGGTACACACTTAAGGAAATGTGGAATCGTTTCACAACTCACGCCGCCTGGAACACCTCAGCGTAACGGTGTGTCCGAACGTCATAATCGCACCTTATTGGATATGGTACGGTCTATGATGTCTCTTACCGATTTACCGCTATCATTTTGGGGATACGCTCTAGAGACAGCTACATTCACTTTAAATAGGGCACCGTCTAAATCCGTTGAGACGACACCGTATGAATTATGGTTTGGGAAGAAACCTAAGTTGTCGTTTCTAAAAGTTTGGGGATGCGATGCTTATGTCAAGAAACTTCAACCTGAAAAGCTCGAACCCAAGTCAGAAAAATGCGTCTTCATAGGATACCCTAAGGAAACCATTGGGTATACCTTCTACTTAAGATTCTAGGGCAAGATCTTTGTTGCCAAGAACGGATCCTTTCTGGAAAAAGAGTTTCTCTCGAAAGAAGTTAGTGGGAGGAAAGTAGAACTCGATGAAGTACTACCTCTTGAACAGGAAAGTAGTGCAGCTCAGTAAAATGTTCCTGTGATGCCTACACCGACTGGAGAGGAAAATAATGATGATGATCAAGGTACTTCGGATCAAGTTGCTACTGAACTTCGTAGGTCCACAAGGACACGTTCCGCACCAGAGTGGTACGGCAACCCTGCCTTGGAAATCATGTTGTTAGACAACAGTGAACCTTCGAACTATGAAGAAGCGATGGCGGTCCCAGATTCCAACAAATGGCTTGAAGCCATGCAATCCGAGATAGAATCCATGTATGAAAACAAAGTTGGACTTTGACAGACTTGCCCGATGATCGGCGAGCGATAGAAAACAAATGGATCTTTAAGAAGAAGATGGACGCGGATGGTAATGTTACCATCTATAAAGCTCGACTTATCGCTAAGGGTTATCGACAAGTTCAAGGGGTTGAATACGATGAGACATTCTCTCCCGTAGCGAAGCTGAAGTCCATCCGAATCATGTTAGCAATTGCCGCATACTATGATTATGAGATATGGCAGATGGACGTCAAAACGACATTCCTTAACGGACATCTTAAGGAAGAACTGTATATGATGCAGCCGGAAGGTTTTGTCGATCCTAAGAATGCTAACAAAGTATGCAAGCTCCAGCGATCCATTTATGGGCTGGTGCAAGCATCTCGGAGTTGGAACATTCGCTTTGATGAGATGATCAAAGCGTTTGGGTTTATGCAGACTTATGGAGAAGCCTGCGTTTACAAGAAAGTGAGTGGGAGCTCTATAGCATTTCTCATATTATGTGTAGATGACATACTCTTAATGGGAAATGATATAGAACTTTTGGACAACATTAAGGCCTACTTGAATAAGTGTTTTTCAATGAAGGACCTTGGAGAAGCTGCTTACATATTAGGCATCAAGATCTATAGGGATAGATCGACACGCCTCATAGGTCTTTCACAAAGCACATACCTTGATAAGATTTTGAAGAAGTTCAAAATGGATCAGTCCAAGAAAGGGTTCTTGCCTATGTTGCAAGGTGTGAGATTGAGCTCGGCTCAATGCCTGACCACGACAAAAGATAAAGAAGAGATGAGTGTCATCCCCTATGATTCAGCCATATGATCTATTATGTATGCCATGCTGTGTACCAGACCTGATGTAAACCTTGCCGTAAGTTTGGTAGGAAGGTACCAAAGTAATCCCGGCAAGGAACACTGGACAGCGGTCAAGAATATCCTGAAGTACCTTAAAAGGACAAAGGACATGTTTCTCGTTTATGGAGGTGACGAAGAGCTCGTCGTAAAGGGTTACGTCGACGCTAGCTTCGACACAGATTTGGATGACTCTAAGTCACAAACCGGATACGTTTATATGTTGAATGGTGGAGCAGTAAGCTGGTATATCTGCAAGCAGAGCATCGTGGCGGGATCTACATGTGAAGCGGAGTACATGGCAGCCTCGGAGGCAGCACATGAAGCAATTTGGGTGAAGGAGTTCATGACCGACCTAGGAGTCATACCCAATGCGTCGGGGCCGATCAAACTCTTCTGTGACAACACTGGAGCTATTGCCCTTGCCAAGGAGCCCAGGTTTCACAAGAAGACCAGGCACATCAAGCGTCGCTTCAACTCCATCCGTGAAAATGTTCAAGATGGAGACATAGATATTTGCAAAGTACACACGGATTTGAATGTCGCAGATCCGTTGACTAAACCTCTCTCGCGAGCAAAACATGATCAACACCAGAACTCTATGGGTGTTCGATTCATCACAATGTAACTAGATTATTGACTCTAGTGCAAGTGGGAGACTGTTGGAAATATGCCCTAGAGGCAATAATAAAAGGATTATTATTATATTTCCTTGTTCATGATAATTGTCTTTGTTCATGCTATAACTGTATTATCCGGAAATCGTAATACACGTGTGAATACATAGACCATAATATGTCCCTAGTAAGCCTCTAGTTGACTAGCTCATTGATCAACAGATAGTCATGGTTTCCTGGCTATGGACATTAGATGTCGTTGATAATGGGATCACATCATTAGGAGAATGATGTGATGGACAAGACCCAATCCTAAGCATAGCACAAGATCGTGTAGTTCGTTTGCTAGAGCTTTTCCACTGTCAAGTATCTTTTCCTTAGACCATGAGATCGTGTAACTCCCGGATACCGTAGGAGTGCTTTGGGTGTACCAAACGTCACAACGTAATTGGGTGACTATAAAGGTGCACTACAGGTATCTCCGAAAGTGTCTGTTGGGTTGACACGGATCGAGACTGGGATTTGTCACTCCGTATGACGGAGAGGTATCTCTGGGCCCACTCGGTAATGCATCATCATAATGAGCTCAAAGTGACCAAGTGTTTGGTCACGGGATCATGCATTACGGTACAAGTAAAGTGACTTGCCGGTAACGAGACTGAACGAGGTATTGGGATACCAACGATCGAGTCTCGGGCAAGTAACGTACCGATTGACAAAGGGAATTGTATACGGGGTTGATCGAATCCTCGACATCGTGGTTCATCCGATGACATCATCGAGGAGCACGTGGGAGCCAACATGGGTATCCATATCCCGCTGTTGGTTATTGGCCGGAGAGCCGTCTCGGTCATGTCTGCGTGTCTCCCGAACCCGTAGGGTCTACACACTTAAGGTTGGGTGACGCTAGGGTTATTAGGAAGACTTGTATGTGATTACCGAATGTTGTTCGGAGTCCCGGATGAGATCCCAGACGTCACGAGGAGTTCCGGAATAGTCCAGAGATGAAGATTTATATATAGGAAGTGCTGTTTCGGCCATCGGGAAAGTTTCCGGGTCACCCGGTATTGTACCGGGACCACCGGAAGGGTCCCGGGGGTCCACCGGGTGGGGCCACCCATCCCAAGGGCCCCGTGGGCTGAAGTGGGGAGGGGACCATCCCCTGGTGGGCTGGTGCACCCCCTTTGGGCCCTCCTCTGCGCCTAGGGTTGGGAACCCTAGGGGAGGGGGCGCCTCCACTTGCCTTGGGGGCACTCCACCCCCCTTGGCTGCCGCCCCCTAGAGATCCCCTCTCTAGGGCCGGCTACCCCCCTTGGGGGCCTATATAAAGGAGGGGGGAGGGAGGGCAGCCGCACCCCTGAGTCTTGGTGCCTCCCTCCCCGTGCTACACCTCTTCCTCCTCCCGCGGTTGCTTGGCGAAGCCCTGCCGGAGTACTGCTTCTCCACCACCACCACGCCGCCGTGCTGCTGCTGGAGTCTTCTTCCTCAACCTCTCCTTCCCCCTTGCTGGATCAAGAAGGAGGAGACGTCATCCGCTCAGTACGTGTGTTGAACGCGGAGGTGCTGTCCGTTCAGCACTTGGTCATCGGTGATTTGGATCACGGCGAGTATGACTCCATCATCCCCGTTCTCTTGAACGCTTCCGCTCACGATCTACAAGGGTATGTAGATGCACTCCTATCACTCATTGCTTAGATGAACTCATAGATGGATCTTGGTGAAACCGTAGGAAAATTTTTAATTTTCTGCTACGTTCCCCAACACTAACATCACCTGGACTACGTCGACGAGTTTGACGTCCTTGTCGACCACACTCTGGACACGCGTCTGGAGCAATGTCAGCTCATCGGACGAGGACCAGTTCGGGCCCTTCTTGGGCCAGGACGTAAGCCACAGTGGGGCTCCGGATCTGAACTCGGGAGCTGCAGCCAACTTTTTGCCGCGGGGTTCGGTGATATAGAACCACTACTGCTGCCACTCCTTGACGGAGTCATTGAAGGCGCCCGTCGGCCAAACGACCTTGGGCATCTTGCTCACCATGGCGACGCCGCACTCGGCGTGCTCGCCACTCACCACCTTGGGCTTCACATGGAAAATCTTCAGCTACAGGACGAAGTGAGGCGAAATCCGTAGAAAAGCCTCATAGACGATGATGAACATCGAGATATTGAGGAAAGAATTGGGGGAAAGATCATGAAAATCAATCCCATAGTAATACATGACTCCATGAACAAATGGGTGAAGGGGAAACCCGAGCCCGCGGACAAAATGGGGAAGGAAAACGACTCTCTCGTGAGGTCCGGAGTAGGGACGACCTGTCCCGCCAGTGGGAGACGGTGGCTGATTTCTTGGCCAGATACCTGGCCTCCCAGAGCCTCTCGATATCCTTCTCCTGGACGGTAGAGGCCATCCATCTACCTCCTACTCCGGATCCGGACATCTTTGGAAAACCTCTCTTCGATGGAAAGAATAATGCCTGGGCGTTAGGGCTCGAACAGAGGGGAATGGGCTAGCGGAAGGAGAAGGCGTGGGTAAAGACGAAGAGACCTTATCTCTTTATAGAGACGGTAAAAGCTTTTTGCGCCTCTGCACTTGCTTGGTGGAACCCGCTCGCTCCACACTCGCCGCGATTAGCGGTGTGGTTGGATTATCCATATCCGTATTGATGAGAATCCCACAATAAGGGGACGTGATCTCTGCTATGGCAAAACATGCAGAAGAAACCGCCTCGCGATATGTACTATGGTTAGCTATGGGAAAACGGTTCGAATAATGACCCGACCATAATGACATGTCACATGGTCAGCGGATTACGTTTGTGAGAATATCATTTTCTCTACGGAGGTATGTGAGGATCATTTTGCAGATCCGGACACGATCTACATGTTCAATAATTACTTTGGAGTATTCGGAGAAGGAACCCGCCTTGCAATGCCGAAGACAAGACTGCGCGCCGGACTCATCATCATGGAAGCCTGGTTCAGGGGCTTCTGAGGGAGTCCTGGATTAGGGGGTATCCGGACAGCGGGACTATATACATCGTCCGGACTATTGGAGCGTGAAGATACAAGACTCAAGACTCCGTCCCGTGTCTGGATGGGACTCTCCTTTGCGTGGAAGACAAGCTTGGCGATCCGGATATTATATTTCCTTCCTTGTAACCGACTCCATGTAAACCCTAGACCTCTCCAGTGTCTATATAAACCGGAGAGGTTGGTCCTTAGAAGGCCGATCACAATTACAATCATAATCATCATAGGCTAGCTTCTAGGGTTTAGCCTCTACGATCCCGTGGTAGATCTACTTTTGTACTACTCGTATCATCAATATTAATCAAGCAGGATGTAGGGTTTTACCTCCATCGAGAGGGCCCGAACCTGGGTAAACATTGTGTCCCTTGCTTCATGTTACCATCAGCCTAAGACGCTCAGATCGAGACCCCCTACCCGAGATCCACCGGTTTTGACACCGACACTCATGCCGGTGACGATAGAGATCATGATAGTACTTTGGAGATGGAGATCAAAGGCGCAAGATGATCATGGCCATATCATGTCACATATTTTGATTGCATGTGATGTTTATCCTTTATGCATCTTATTTTGCTTAGTTCGACGGTAGCATTATAAGATGATCTCTCACTAAATTTCAAGGTATAAGTGTTCTCCCTGAGTATGCACCGTTGCGACAGTTCGTCGTGCCGAGACACCACGTGATGATCTGGTGTGATAATGTTGGAAATATGCCCTAGAGGCAATAATAAATTAGTTATTATTATATTTCCTTGTTCATGATAATCGTTTATGATCCATGCTATAATTGTATTGATAGGAAACTCAGATACATGTGTGGGTACATAGACAACACCAAGTCCCTAGTAAGCCTCTAGTTGACTAGCTCGTTGATCAACAGATGGTTACAGTTTCCTGACCATGGACATTAGATGTCGTTGATAATGGGATCACATCATTAGCAGAATGATGTGATGGACAAGACCCAATCCTAAGCCTAGCACAAAGATCGCAGTTCGTATGCTAAAGCTTTTCTAATGTCAAGTATCATTTCCTTAGACCATGAGATTGTGCAACTCCCGGATACCGTAGGAATGCTTTGGGTGTACCAAACTTCACAACATAACTGGGTGGCTATAAAGGTGCACTACAGGTATCTCCGAAAGTGTCTGTTGGGTTGGCACGAATCGAGACTGGGATTTGTCACTCCGTGTAAACGTAGAGGTATCTCTGGGACCACTCGGTAGGACATCCTCATAATGTGCACAATGTGACCAAGGGGTTGATCACGGGATGATGTGTTACAGAACGAGTAAAGAGACTTGCCGGTAACGAGATTGAATAAGGTATCGGTATACCGACGATCGAATCTCGGGCAAGTACAATACCGTTAGACAAAGGGAATTGTATACGGGATTGATTGAGTCCTTGACATCGTGGTTCATCCGATGAGATCATCGTGGAACATGTGGGAGCCAACATGGGTATCCAGATCCCGCTGTTGGTTATTGGCCAGAGAGCTGTCTCGGTCATGTCTGCATGATTCCCGAACCCGTAGGGTCTACACACTTAAGGTTCAGTGACGCTAGAGTTGTTATGGGAATTAGTGTGCAGTTACCGAATGTTGTTCGGAGTCCCGGATGAGATCCCGGACGTCACGAGGAGTTCCGGAATGGTCCGGAGGTAAAGATTTATATATGGTAAGTCCTATTTTGGCCACCGGAAAATGTTCGGGTTTTTCCGGTATTGTACCGGGAAGGTTCTAGAAGGTTCCGGAGTGGGGCCCACCTGCATGGGGGGACCCACATGAACGTGGGTAGTGGGGGCAGGGCCCCACACCCCTGGTCAAGGCACACCAAGATCCCCCCTTAGAAGGAATAAGATCATATCCCGAAGGGATAAGATCAAGATCCCTAAAAAAGGGGGATAACAATCGGTGGGGAAGGAAATGATGGGATTTCTTTCCTTCCACCTTTGCCAACGCCCCAATGGACTTGGAGGGGAAGAAACCAGCCCCCTCCACCCCTATATATAGTGGGGAGGCGCATGGGAGCTACAACCTTGCCCCTGGCGCAGCCCTCCCCCTCTCCCAAGTACTCCTCCTCTCCCGCGGTGCTTGGCGAAGCACTGCAGGATTGCCACGCTCCTCCATCACCACCACGCCGTCGTGCTGCTGCTGGATGGAGTCTTCCTCAACTTCTCCTCTCCCCTTGCTGGATCAAGAAGGAGGAGACGTCCCCGGGCTGTATGTGTGTTTAACGCGGAGGCGCCGTCCGTTCGGCGCTAGATCGGATCTTCCGCGATTTGAATCACCGCGAGTACGACTCCATCAACCACGTTATTGTAACGCTCCCGCTTATCGATCTTCAAGGGTATGAAGATGCACTCCCCTCTCTCTCGTTGCTAGTATCTCCATAGATTGATCTTGGTGACACGTAGGAAAATTTTGAATTTCTGCTACGTTCCCCAACAGTGGCATCATGAGCTAGGTCTATTGCGTAGATTCTTTGCACGAGTAGAACATAGAGTAGTTGTGGGCATTGATTTTGTTCAATATGCTTACCGTTACTAGTCCAATCTTGTTTCGACGGTATTGTGGGATGAAGCGGCCCGGACCGACCTTACACGTACTCTTACGTGAGATAGGTTCCACCGATTGACATGCACTTGGTGCGTAAGGTGGCTAGCGGGTGCCAGTATCTCCCACTTTACTCGGAACGGATTCGATGAAAAGGGTCCTTATGAAGGGTAAATAGCAATTGGCATATCACGTTTTGGTTTTGCGTAGGTAAGAAATGTTCTTGCTAGAAACCCATAGCAGCCACGTAAAACATGCAACAACAATTAGAGGTTGTCTAACTTGTTTTTGCAGGGTATGCTATGTGATGTGATATGGCCAAGAAGAATGTGATGAATGATATGTGATGTATGAGATTAATCATGTTCTTGTAATAGGAATCACGACTTGCATGTCTATGAGTATGACAACCGGCAGGAGCCATAGGAGTTGTCTTTATTTATTGTATGACCTGCGTGTCATTGAACAACGCCATGTAATTACTTTACTTTATTGCTAACCGGTAGCCATAGTAGTAGAAGTAATAAGTTGGCGAGATAACTTCATGGAGACACGATGATGGAGATCATGATGATGGAGATCATGGTGTCATGCCGGTGACGATGATGATCATGGAGCCCCGAAGATGGAGATCAAAAGGAGCAAAATGATATTGGCCATATCATGTCACTATTTGATTGCATGTGATGTTTATCATGTTTATGCATCTTGTTTACTTAGAACGATGGTAGTAAATAAGATGATCCCTTACAATAATTTCAAGAAGTGTTCTCCCCTAACTGTGCACCTTTGCTAAAGTTCGTCGTTTCGAAGCACCACGTGATGATCGGGTGTGATAGATCCTTACGTTCACATACAACGGGTGTAAGACAATTTTACACATGCAAAACACTTAGGGTTAACTTGACGAGCCTAGCATGTACAGACATGGCCTCGGAACACAGAGACCGAAAGGTCGAGCATGAGTCGTATGGAGGATACGATCAACATGAAGATGTTCACTGATGATGACTAGTCCGTCTCACGTGATGATCGGACACGGCCTAGTTGACTCGGATCATGTAATCACTTAGATGACTAGAGGGATGTCTATTTGAGTGGGAATTCATAAGATGAACTTAATTATCCTGAACATAGTCAAAAGATCTTTGCAAATTATGTCGTAAGCTCGTGCTTTAGTTCCACTATTTAGATATGTTCCTAGAGAAAATATAGTTGAAAGTTGACAATAGCAATTATGCGGACAATAGAAAGCTTATGTCCTTAATACACCGCTCAGTGTGCTGAACCCCAAACGTCGTTTGTGGATGTTGCGAACATCAGACATAGACGTTTTGATAACTACGTGATAGTTCAGTTAAATGGTTTAGAGTTGAGGCACCAAAGACGTTTTCAAAACGTCGCGGAACATATGAGATGTTTCGAGGGATGAAATTGAGATTTCAGGCTCGTGCCCACGTCAAGAGGTATGAGACCTCTGACGATTTTCTTAGCCTGCAAACTAAGGGAGAAAAGCTCAATCGTTGAGCTTGTGCTCAGATTGTCTGAGTGCAACAATCACTTGAATCGAGTGGGAGTTGATCTTCCATATGAGATAGTGATGTTTCTCCAAAGTCATTGCCACCAAGCTGCTAGAGCTTCGTGATGAGCTATAACATATCAGGGATAGATATGATGATCCTTGAGGTATTCGCGATGTTTGACACCGCGAAAGTAGAAATCAAGAAGGAGCATCAATTGTTGATGGTTGGTGAAACCACTAGTTTCAATAAAGGCAAGGGCAAGAAGGGATACTTCATGAAACGGCAAATCAGTTGCTGCTCTAGTGAAGAAACCCAAGGTTGAACCCAAACCCGAGACTAAGTGCTTCTGTAATAAGGGGAACAACCACTGGAGCGGAATTACCCTAGATACTTGGTAGATGAGAAGGCTGGCAAGGTCCATAGAAGTATATTGGATATACATTATGTTAATGTGTACTTTACTAGTACTCCTAGTAGCACCAGGGTATTAGATACCGGTTCGGTTGCTAAGTGTTAGTAACTCGAAATAAAAGCTACGGAATAAACGGAGACTAGCTAAAGGTGAGCTGACGATATGTGTTGGAAGTGTTTCCAAGGTTGATGCGATCAAGCATCGCACGCTCCCTCTACCATCGAGATTTGGTGTTTGCGTTGAGCATAGACATGATTGGATTATGTCTATCGCAATACGGTTATTCATTTAAGGAGAATAATGGTTACTCTATTTATTTGAATAATACCTTCAATGGTTTTGCACCTAAAGGAATGGTTTATTGAATCTCGATCGTAGTGATACACATTTTCATGCCAAAAAGATTTAAGATAGTAATGATAGTACCACTTACTTGTGGCACTGCCATGTAAGTCATATTGGTGTAAAACGCATGAAGAAGCTCCATGTTGATGGATCTTTGGACTCACTCGTTTTGAAAAGTTTGAGACATGCGAACCATGTCTATTGGTGTATACGCATGAAGAAACTCCATGCAGATGGATTGTTTGGACTCGCTTGATTTAGAATCACTTGAGATATGCAAATCATACCACATGGGCAAGATGACTAAAAAGCCTCGTTTTTCAGTAAAATGGAACAAGATAGCAACTTGTTGGAAGTAACACATTTTAATGTGTGTAGTCCAATGAGTGCTGAGGCATGCAGTGAATATCGTTATGTTCTTACTTCACAGATGATTCGAGTAGATGTAGAGTATATTTACTTGATGAAACACAAGTCTGAATTATTGAATGGTTCAAGTAATTTCAGAGTGAAGTTGAAGATCATCGTGACAAGAGGATGAAATGTCTATGATATGATCATAGAGATGAGTATCTGAGTTACGAGCTTTGGCATGCAATTAAGACATTGTGGAAATTGTTTCACAATTAATACCGCCTGGAACACCATAGTTTGATGGTGTGTCCGAACATCATAGTTGTGCGTACCATGATGTCTCTTATCGAATTACCACTATCGTTTATGAGTTAGGCATTAGAGACAACCACATTCACTTTAAATAGGGCACCACGTAATTCCGTTGAGATGACACCGTATGAACTATGGTTTAGAGAAACCTAAGCTGTCATTTCTTAAAGGTTTGGGGCTGCGACGCTTATGTGAAAAAGTTTTAGGTTGATAAGCTCGAACCCAAAGTGGATAAAATGCATCTTCATAGGACACCCAAAACAGTTGGGTATACCTCCTAATTCAGATCCGAAAGCAATAGGGATTGTTTCTTGAATCGGGTCCTTTCTCGAGGAAAAGTTTGTCTCGAAAAGTTGAGTGGCAGGATGGTGGAGACTTGATATGGTTATTGAACTGTCACTACAACTAGTGTGTAGCAGGGCACATGAAGTTGTTCCTGTGGCACCTACACCAATTGAAGTAGAAGCTTATGATAGTGATCATGAAACTTCGGATCAAGTCACTACCGCACCTCGTAGGGTGACAAGGATGCGTACTGCTTCAGAGTGGTACAGTAATCTTGTCTTGAAGGTCATGTTGCTAGACAACAATGAACCTACGAGCTATGGAGAAGCAATGGTGGGCCCAAATTCCGACAAATGGTTAGAAGCCATGAAATCCGAGATAGGATCCATGTATCAAAACAAAGCATGGACTTTGGTGGACATGCCCGATGATCGGCAAGCCATTGAGATAAATGGATCTTTAAGAAGAAGACGGACGTGGACGGTGATGTCACCGTCTATGAAGCTTGACTTGTGGCGAAGAGTTTTTCACAAGTTCAAGGAGTTGACTACGATGAGATTTTCTCATCCGTAGCGATGCTTAAGTCCGTCGGAATCATGTTAGCATTAGCTGCATTTATGAAATCTGGCAGATGGATGTCAAAATGAGTTTCCTTACCAGTCTTCGTAAGGAAAGGTTGTATGTGATACAATCCAAAAGTTTTTGTCGATTCCTAAGGATGCTAAAAGGTATGCTGGCTCCAGCGATCCTTCTAAGGACTGGAGTAAGCATCTCGGAGTTGGAATGTACGTTTTGATGAGATGATCAAAGATTTTGGGTTTATACAAAAGTTTATGAGAAACTTGTATTTCCAAAGAAGTGAGTGGGAGCACTATAGAATTTCTGATGAGTATATGTTATTGACATATTGTTGATACATGTGTGGGTACATAGACAACACCAAGTCCCTAGTAAGCCTCTAGTTGACTAGCTTGTTGATCAACAGATGGTTACAGTTTCCTGACCATGGACATTAGATGTCGTTGATAATGGGATCACATCATTAGCAGAATGATGTGATGGACAAGACCCAATCCTAAGCCTAGCACAAAGATCATAGTTCGTATGCTAAAGCTTTTCTAATGGCAAGTATCATTTCCTTAGACCATGAGATTGTGCAACTCCCGGATACCGTAGGAATGCTTTGGGCGTACCAAACGTCACAACGTAACTCGGTGGCTATAAAGGTGGACTACAGGTATCTCCGAAAGTGTCTGTTGGGTTGGCACGAATCGAGACTGGGATTTGTCACTCCGTGTAAACAGAGAGGTATCTCTGGGCCCACTCAGTAGGACATCATCATAATGTGCTCAATGTGACCAAGGGGTTGATCACGGGATGATGTGTTACAGAACGAGTAAAGAGACTTGCCGGTAACGAGATTGAACAAGGTATCAGTATACCGACAACCGAATCTCGGGCAAGTACAATACCGTTAGACAAAGGGAATTGTATACGGGATCGATTGAGTCCTTGACATCGTGGTTCATCCGATGAGATCATCGTGGAACATGTGGGAGCCAACATGGGTATCCAGATCCCGCTGTTGGTTATTGGCCAGAGAGCTGTCTCGGTCATGTCTGCATGATTCCCGAACCCGTAGGGTCTACACACTTAAGGTTCGGTGACGCTAGAGTTGTTATGGGAATTAGTGTGCAGTTACCAAATGTTGTTCGGAGTCCCGGATGAGATCTCGGACGTCACGAGGAGTTCGGGAATGGTCCGGAGGTAAAGATTTATATATGGGATGTCCTATTTTGGCCACCAGAAAATGTTCGGGATTTTTCGGTATTGTACCGGGAAGGTTCTAGAAGGTTCCGGAGTGGGGCCCACCTACATGGGGGGACCCACATGAACGTGGGTAGTGGGGGCAAGGCCCCACACCCCTTGTCAAGGCACACCAAGATCCCCCCTTAGAAGGAATAAGATCATATCCCGAAGGGATAAGATCAAGATCCCTAAAAAAGGGGGATAACAATCGGTGGGGAAGGAAATGATGGGATTTCTTTTCTCCCACCTTTGCCAACGCCCCAATGGACTTGGAGGGCAAGAAACCAGCCCCTTCCACCCCTATATATAGTGGGGAGGCGCATGGGAGCTACAACCTTGCCCCTGGTGCAGCCCTCCCCCTCTCCCAAGTACTCCTCCTCTCCCGCGGTGCTTGGCGAAGCCCTGCAGGATTGCCACGCTCCTCCATCACCACCACGCAGTCGTGCTGTTGCTGGACGGAGTCTTCCTCAACTTATCCTCTCCCCTTGCTAGATCAAGAAGGAGGAGACGTCCCCAGACTATACGTGTGTTCAACGCGGAGGCGCCGTCCGTTCGGCGCTAGATCGGATCTTCCGCGAGTTGAATCGCCGCGAGTACGACTCCATCAACCACGTTATTGTAACGCTTCCGCTTAGTGATCTTCAAGGGTATGAAGATGCACTCCCCTCTCTCTTGTTGCTAGTATCTCCATAGAATGATCTTGGTGACACGTAGGAAAATTTTGAATTTCTGCTACGTTCCCCAACAGATAAGCTCTACGTTCACATACAATGGGTGCAAGCCAGTTTTGCACACGCAGAATACTCAGATTAAACTTGACGAGCCTAGCATATGCAGATATGGCCTCGGAACACTGGAGACCGAAAGGTCGAGCGTGAATCATATAGTAGATATGATCAACATAGTTATGTTCACCATTGAAAACTACTCCATCTCACGTGATGATCGGACATGGTTTAGTTGATTTGGATCACGTGATCATTTAGATGACTAGAGGGATGTCTATCTAAGTGGGAGTTCTTAAGTAATATGATTAATTGAACTTTAATTTATCATTAACTAAGTCCTGATAGTATTTGCATAACAATGTTGTAGATCAATAGCTCGCGATGTAGCTCCCCGTTTATTCTTGATATGTTCCTAGAGAAATATAAGTTGAAAGTTGATAGTAGCAATGATGCATACTTGGTCCGTGATATGAGGATTTTCCTCATTGCTGCACAGATGAATTATGTCCTTGATGCACCGCTAGGTGACAGAACTATTGCAGGAGCAGACGCAGACGTTATGAACATTTGACAAGCTCAGTATGATGACTACTTGATAGTTTAGTGCACCATGCTTTACGACTTAGAAACGGGACTTCAAAAATGTTTTGAACGCCATGGAGCATATAAGATGTTCCAAGAGTTGAAATTGGTATCCCATACTCATGCCCGTGTCAAGAGGTATGAGTCCTCTGACAGTACTTTGCCTACAAGATGGAGGAGAATATCTCAACGAGTGAGCATGTGCTCAGAATGTCTGAGTACTACAATCACTTGAATCAATGGGAGTTAATCTTCCCGATAAGATAGTGATTGACAGAGTTCTCTAGTCACTATCACCAAGTTACTAGAACTTTGTGATGAACTATAATATGCAAGGGATAATGGAAATGATTACCAAGCTCTTCGCGATTGTTGGGGATATGACTATTTGTGTAAGCTGCCCAGGAGGGGCCGGGATATGCAAAGAGGACTCATCAGAGGAAGCCCAAGACCAAGCATGAAGATGGCGGTTCAATAAAAGGCTTAAGGCCCACAGGCGGCTTAAGGCCCGTTGTAGTAAACCGCCATGATGGCATGGCTTGTAACATAAGGTAGATTTAACTAGTCACCGAGCCGGACACTGTTTATAAGCCGGCCGGCGCTCTGTACGCCACAGGGCGTCAACCCGTGTATATAAGGGGACGACCTGCTGGCGACTTAGGGCAAGAAACAAATCATCGAGAGCCGGGCATAGCGTATCTTGCTCCCTGGTCGTCGAAACATCAATACCAACCCAACTAGACGTAGTCCATACCTTCACCGTAAGGGGCCGAACTAGTATAAACTCTCTCGTGTCCTTTATCCCGATTTAACCCCTTCAAGCTTCCTAGTTGCGATGGCTCCACAACTAAGTCATTTCACGAGGACATCTGACGTGACAATTCCACGATAGTTGGCGCCCACCGTGGGGCGGCGCACGGTGGATTTGAGTTCTTGAAGGGCAACTTCGAAGGGCTCAAGGGATACATAGTGGGCCGGATGACCAAGAGTCGTCGCGGCAAGATCTACATTGACGACGAAGGCTGGGGTCCCGACGCCGGCTCAATTAAGTACGGATACCGGGTCCCCTTCGGCGGAATCCACGTCTTCATCGGCCGGATCGGAGAGCCGGGCCCTGAGCCGGACAACTGCACCGACCTCGTCGAGACGGCTCAACGTGCGAGGAAGACCCGGGCTCAGCCGGTCATGAGGCGTGCCTTCGTGGGCTGCATCCATGGAGAAGAATTTTCTGAAGGATCTGAAGATAGGGGTGAGACGGTCGTCCACTCGGACGGAGACTCGTCCGCCGGTTCAACAGATTCGTTGTACCAAGTGCAAGACGGCGTGCTCGGGGGCTGTTCCGACGGCATCAGTATTCCGGACCCCTTTGAGCCGCCAAGATGGGCCGGAATCTTCATGGCTAGGACTCAGCCCGGCTCAAACTCTACAGCAGCGGCAGCGGCAATGTCCGGTTTAGGAGCAGCCAGGGCAGGCGGCCCCGTGCGCCCGCCGGCTCAGGTGCTGATAGACCTCATGGACAAGCTTATGGCCCTATTAACCGCCACAGTTATTTCTGTAGATAAGGATGAGCATGATGCAGCGGTAGCACAGGTGCGTGAGGAGATAGCTCAGGCCAAGGAGGCCTTGGCAGCTAAGGATACTAGACTAGCTACAGTATGGGCGGCTCTTGACGCCCGGGCGCAGCGCTTGCAGTCAGAAGCTTATCAGCTCACAATGAGCCTAAATGTGTCTAATGAGGTAATGAGGAGGAGACATCAGAAAACTCAGTCCCATTTGCCTCCGAATTACGATCCTCGGGTTCTTTTGGCGACACCCGGAGCCGGCCCAAGTAACCCGCCAGAGACCAATCAGCTTATGACGGCTGGAACAGGAGGGCCGACTCAGCCCCGGGAGACGGTGCCGCCTCACGTGAGCATGCCGCCGCCGCGTTATGTGCCAATCCCCCCGGGTCACTTTTCCAACCCTATGGAGAACTTGATTGCAGCTTCAACTAGTTTGGCGGCTCTTCCCATGGACGGTGATGACCCGGCGGCAGTGGAGACCCGGAGAGTCAGAGAACTTCTTCAAACAGCCTTGGCTCAGCAGGAGACCTATTCTTATAGCAAGGACATAATCCATTCAACTCCCCCGCCTTGGTTAGCGCCGCCCCGCCAGAACCGGAGCCCGAGTTACAGCAGGCACATGGAGTCGGAAGCTTTGTCAAGCAACGCCCAACGCCATAACCAGCCCGGTGGCTATGACCCGGTACAAGGATGCACTTGACTTGTTGGACGAGGAGCGAGATTTGGCAATAGCCCGCTCAGCGATTTACCAGCAAGACCTGTGGCGCTATCACAGCCGCCGAGTTAGGAGCAGAACCTTTCAGGAAGGCGACTTGGTGCTCCGGCTCATCCAGGATCAGTCTAACATGCACAAGCTATCCCCGCCTTGGGAAGGGCCCTTTGTGGTCAGCAAGAATCTACACAACGGGTCATATTATCTCATAGATATTTGAGAGCACAAGACCTCACTTAAATCGGAGGAGGAGACCCGCCGGTCGTGGAATATAGCTCATCTCCGGCCTTACTATACTTAAGTTACTAGTTCTTAAGATACCTTTTAAGATGTACATATTATATAAAGCAATAAAGCAGGACCTCTGTCCTTTTTTCTCATAAAGAATGTTTTATGTCTTCTTTATCAGGTGATGGACGCTGCCAACAGGGGACGGATCATATCTGAATCTGGCTTTCCCTTTGGTCCGGCTTATGATCATATCTGAATCTAGCCATGGTCACTTGGGGGCTTCTTGTTCAAACATAGGTCGTATTCGAACCAAAGAGAACATAGCTGTTGATACCCACTTGATCGGCATACTACCAAACCCACTTGGGGGCTTCTTGATCATATTTGAATCATAGCTTAACCCCTTTGGGTCTGACGTGGATCATATTCGAATCAGCGTCATTAAACAACTCTTATGTTCACTTGGGGGCTTCCTGTTCAAACATAGGTTGTATTCGAACCAAAGAGAACATAGTTGTCGATACCCACTTGATCGGCATCGCCAAAGCCACTTGGGGCTATATGATCGTATCCGAATCTTAGCTTAACCCCTTTGGAACAGTTCTCTGATCGTATTCGAATCAGGAGCATGTGAACATTATTTATAAGTATGATTACTTTAACTTTCATTGAAACCTTCTTGAGGAGATGGTTTTTGATCCTTCCGGTTTCATATTGATTACCTTTAGGTTCTAAAAGTGCTGGGTAAAGCCTTATATGAGCCGGGGAGATTGTTAAAAGGGTTACAGGTATGCTATTGTGATTATATTCTAACTAATCATGAACCGGCTTATACATGTTGTCCTTTGATCATGTTCCGGGTTATCAATACTCTATAACACCCTGGCGCAGGGAACCGCCTAGGAAACCTTGCCTATTTTTATGTGCAGGATAAAGCAGAGCAAATTCAAACATCAAGGAAATACACGGTTAACATAAGCCAGAGGAATTTAGTGAGGGCGGTTTACAAAAGCAATCAGTACCATAAAGCATGACAAGCATTAAGTTGTTTTCTCTATCCTATTACAAGACTCCCTGAGTCTAAAATAAGTGAAGCATTGTTTTTGCAAAAGTTATAAGAAAGTTGGCGGCTCATTCCTCCGGCTGGCTTGACAACTCCGGGTTATCCTTCCCCGCCTCTCCTTCGGTTGATTTGTCCTGGAAGGTGGACGAGGCCCAGTCAATGCCGCTCAAGGCTTCAAATTCAGCCTCGTTATCTATTAAACTGGCCGGGTCCACTTCAGGGGCAAAGGTATGCTTACGCGTTGGAGGGATCAGGCTGACTTGGTCATATGGGGCGTTTGGGATTCTCCGGTTCTCACTATTGTAACCCGGCGAATACTTAGTAAGATCAGTATCATTCCCAATGAGAGTCGCTAGGGGACGTACAACTTTAACATAGGCAGTGAAGTCTTGGTCGTCAAAAGCAGTGTCGTCCTCTTTAAGGCTTGGTTATCCGAGAGAGAGATCAGCAAGGTCAAGTTCCGGCACCCAAGCTCTTGCCCGACTTAATGCAGCCACGGCTCCGGCTCTCGCAGATGCCCGCCTTAAGTCCTAAATTCGTTGTGATAGCACCGAAAGATGCCTCAACACATCTTGTAGGAGCCGAGGAGTGGTATTTGATGAGGCCACAACGGCCAACGCACGCTGTGACCCGGAGTACAGCTGCTCTACTAAGGTATACACCGCCTTAAGCTTGATCAGCATATTTTCCTTCAGATTGGTACTCCTGGGGCCTATATGTTCACAGGTATAACAGTAAGCCGGAGGTAACTATTACGATAACTCTTGAAAGATTACAATATTTACGAGCTACTTACTGAAGATGGCTGAGACCATTTGGGATATCTGTCGTTTTAAGTCGGACAGCTCGTTTGTTGCCTCGGCAAGAGATGCCTCTGCTGCTTCAGCCCGAGTCACCAGTAAAGCCCTCTCATCAACCCAAGGTTTCCTCTCCGATTCAAATTTTTTCTTTAGCTTCTCTTGTTCGGAGACACTGAATTCAAACTTGGAGTTGGCTTTCTAAGCTTTGAGCTCTTGGGTTTTCAACTGACTCTTCAGATCGGCAATCTCCGCCTCAAATTGACTTTTGGTGGCCTGCATCGACATCAGGCTATGGTAAGAATCATGGTAAGATAACCTTCAAGTCCCAAATACTTTACAAGTAAAGATACTTGGCACTTGGGGGCTAATGTATGCTTAAAGAATTTTTTATCCTATTTCACCGAGTCATACATATTAAGTCTCAAGCACTTTACAAGTAAAGGTACTTGACACTTGGGGGCTAATGTGTAACCCAAATTCAAAGTTTCATGCTATCACCGGGTTAAACATATTCAATTTAAACCGGACAAAACTAACAGTAAGTCAATTATTAAGTCTACAACATATTCATTCATAAGCAATAGACTTGGGGGCTAGTATAGTAAGTAAGGTTCAGAATAAAAGCATAAATTATACCTCAGATTTATGCTGTATTTGCTTCACCATATCAATTTCCAGGTCACGACTATTGTGCACTTGGTTCAGATAACCCGAGACTATATCACCAATACTTAGGTGAGAATAATCAGTGATGTCCTGTTTGGCTTTCCGACGCTGGGCAAACTCCTCCTTGGCAGTGCATTGGGCAAGAGCGGCAGGCCGGCCCGGTTCAACATATTGGCTCTTCATGATTTCAACCTCCGGGTCAGTTGTCCTGACCGGGCTAGGAGTTTCCGGGTCATCCGGGTTGTGGATAACGTCTTCTGCAGGCGGGTCAGAGGTTGGCACCGAAATGTCAGAAGCCGGTTCAGGTGGTGGCTGATGAGTGGAGCTATCAGGAACATATGAGTCAAGCACCGGTTCAGTAACCACCAGGTCTCGGGATGGCTTATCCTTCTTTGCCCTCTTGCTGGGCTTTACTTGCAAGCTGTCAATCAAAGTGGAAGGATAAGCATCAAAGTATAAGTATGGAAAAACTTAAAGTAAGAAAAGGTTATATTACGCGGGAGCCGTTTTGAAAGCCGTCATGTTTGATTGCATCGAATCATCAGAAGAAGGGGAGGTATCCTGATAGTTGGAGTCAGATGAATTGAGAGGTTGGCGAATCAAACACGTCAAAGGTAAAACAAACATAAATTGGAGATAACCTTGGTCCAACGCTTCCTGGTTACGTCGGGTAAGCCGGAGGAGAGCTCTGCATCCTGGTTGGCCCGAGTCTGCCGCCGATTTTCAAGTTGTTGTTGCTTCAAAAGAAATTGAGGATCTTGGTAAGCTAGAGGGTGTGAAAACATTACTTTCTGGGTCACCCTTCGGATTTTTTGTGTTGGCAAAGGCTCTGAGTCGGAGGAAATTATAGTTACCTCTTCGCCAACTGCTTGACTGTTCCCAGTATCCTCCTGAAAGGATCAAATGTCAGTAAAGTAATTACAAAGGAGTCAAAGAAAATCAAAAAAGATTACCTCTTCTTCATCCGAAGAAGAGTCATCCAGTTTAAACATATCGGAGGCGCCGGGTTTCTTCTTCCTAGAGGTGCCCGTCTTGGCGGCTTTCCTTTCAGTCTTTTTGGCCGCCCTGGCCTGTTTGGCAGCCTCATGGTCATACTTGACCTTCCAGAAATTATCACCGGCCTATGGAAACAGATGAAGAATCATAAGTACAAGAAGGTAACATATGAAAGAGTATTGATGAAGATTAGTAACTTACCGCAGGAGTCGGGTTCTTCTTGCAGAAGGGAAGTAAACCGAAGGTGTTGCTGGTTACAGTGCCTTCTTTCAATAGCGGCTGGACTGTAGCATCTACCACATCATCTGGTAAGTCCTCAGGGCTATGACGCATTGGGTCTTCTTTCTCGCCTGTTTAAGTACACATTAAGCCGGAGCGGCGGCTTAATGGTAGTATCCGCCAGGTGACCCAGACCCGGACCAAATCAATGCCACTTAACCCGTTGCCTAAAAGGGCTTTGATCTTCTTGATGGTGGGATTAAGAGGCAGGAGCTCAATAGCAGTAAACTTGTCCGCCAAATGATGGTTGGACTCAAGACGCAGTGCACGAAAACCGGGCAGAGGCTTCTCATTAGCTGGAGAGGTATCTTGACAGTAGAACCATGTCTGGTTCCAGTCTTTTGGGTGACTCGGTAGCTCAGCGTAAGGAAAAAGGCAATCTCTCCGCCGCTGGATTGAGATGCCGCCAAGCTCAAGACTAGGACCGTTGGCACGTTCGTTCTGCCGGTTCAAGTAAAAAAGTTCTCTGAACAACAGCAGACTTGGCTCTTCTCCTTGGTATACCTCGCAGAAGACTTGGAAATTACACAGATTTGACACGGAATTGGGTCCAATGTCTTGAGGCTTCAGGTCAAAGAAATCCAAAACTTCCCTGAAGAATTTTGAGCCGGGAGGGGCAAATCCCCGGCTCATATGATCCGTGAAAACTACTACCTCCCCATCCTTGGGTTGAGGTATCTCCTCATATGGGTGAGGGGCACGATAAGACATGGCTTCCTTCTTTGGCAAATGGCCAGACTTTACAAACTCGGCAAGTTTGCTTTTGGTTACTATAGATGGAACCCAATTGCAAGTCACAGGGGCCTTGGCCGCCTTAGGAGCCATGACAATAGTTGACCTACGACAAAATAAGAAGGCTTCGGTTCAACTTTAATCAGGAGACATATCTAAATTGTTCACAGTGGCGGCTTAAGAAAGGGGCCTAATGATATAAGGGTGCTTGTGCAATAATGTTTAAGCCGCTATCAGTATCAAGAGCAATTCAAATTTTTTTAAAGATCATGAGAAGAAGGCAAGGTCCACAGTTCAGTATCGCTTATTCAAACCGGAGGCTTAGACAGCAGTGATAGAAGCAAGCTTTACAGAAGAAACTTTCCGGGTGATATAAACAAGTTTCACAGACGACAGCTATTATCATGGATCAAATTATTGCTCTAAAAGGAAAATTTTCTAGACCTAGAAACAGAACAGAGAAGTTCATACAGTTGAAGAGGGTTTCTAAGCAAGGAAACGGAGATCTATTTTTATGCAAGATCAATACAAACAACTACCGCAGTAGTTCTGTACAGTTTTACGACCTAAACAGGGCGTTGAAGGTGAGAACTAGGGAGGGTTTGTGTCGGGTAGTGATGAACGCTGACGAACTCAGCGGAGTTCCAATGCAAATCTAAGAAAGGGGAGGATAGGAACTCACGGATGAAGATGAGCTACGGAGATGCGCCGACGTTTTCTGGTCAGAGTCAGGTCGATGCAGCGTCCTGAGTCGATGCAGACGAGGGGATCGATGGCGGCGGCGGCGGAGCTCGAGTTGCAGAGAGGAGAGGAAGAAGACGACTGGAAGGAGAAAAATGAAAGACCTAAGGTCACGCCTATTTATAGGGAGGGGATAACTGAGACGGCGCGGGAAACGAGGAGATAAGAATTACTATCCAGTGGCCCTGACGCCTCGATTTTCAGAACACTTAATAAGGCAGAGATCCGTTGAAGGATATGATGGAATAGAAAATGAATTAAAAAAAGGATGATGTCATGCCGGGTTAAGATGGATCCACAGGATGACGTCTCGGCGGGTTAAAAGAAAGCCCTCTGTATAGTCAGAGGACTGAAGATTTGTTCTTTAGAAGTATATTTTAAGATTAACATGAACAGGTTCAAATCAATCTGGGGCCTAATGTTGGGGATATGACTATTTGTGTAAGCCGCCCAGGAGGGGCCGGGTTACGCAAAGAGGACTCATCAGAGGAAGCCCAAGACCAAGCATGAAGATGGCGGTTCAATAAAAGGCTTAAGGCCCACAGGCGGCTTAAGGCCCGTTGTAGTAAACCGCCATGATGGCATGACTTGTAACATAAGGTAGATTTAACTAGTCACCGAGCCGGACACTGTTTATAAGCCGGCCGGGACTCTGTACGCCACAGGGCGTCAGCCCGTGTATATAAGGGGACGACCTGCTGGCGGCTTAGGGCAAGAAACAACTCATCGAGAGCCGGGCATAGCATATCTTGCTCCTAGGTCGTCGAAACATCAATACCAACCGAACTAGACGTAGGCCTTACCTTCACCGTAAGGGGCCGAACTAGTATAAACTCTCTCATGTCCTTTGTCCCTATTTAACCCCTTCAAGATTCCTAGTTGCGATGGCTCCACAACTAAGTCCTTTCACGAGGACATCTGACGTAACTATTCCACGACAGCGATGCTAAAATCGGCGTAGGTAGAAATCAAGAAAAGCATCAAGTGTTGATGGTTAACAAGACCACTAGTTTCAAGAAAAGGGCAAAGGGATAGAAAGGGAACTTCAAGAAGAATGATAAACAAGTTGTCACTCCCATGAAGAAACCCAAAGCTGGACCCAAGCTTGAAATTGGGTACTTCTCCTGCAAAGGAAATGGTCACTGGAAGCGGAACTGCTGATACGTCTCCAACGTATCTATAATTTTTGATTGTTCCATGCTATTATATTATCCATCTAGGATGTTTTATATGCATTTGTATGCTATTTTATATGATTTTTGGGACTAACCTATTAACCTAGAGCCCAGTGCCAGTTTCTGTTTTTTCCTTGTTTTTGAGTATCATAGAAAGGGAAAACCAAACGGAGTCCAATTGACCTGAAATTTCACGGAGATTATTTTTGGACCAGAAGAAGCCCACAGAGTATCGGATATGGGCCAGAAGGTTCCCGAGGCACCCACGAGGTGGGGGGCGCGCCCCCTACCTCGTGGCCGACTCGGGGACCCCCCTGACTTGTTCCCGATGCCAACATCTCTTATATATACCCAAACTTCCAGAACATAACCTAGATCGGAAGTTCCACTGCCGCAAGCCTCTGTAGCCACCAAAAACCAATCGGGGCCCTGTTCTGGCACCCTGCCGGAGGGGGGAACCCTCACCGGTGGCAATCTTCATCATCTCGGCGCTCTCCATGACGAGGAGGAGTAGTTCACCCTCGGGGCTGAGGGTATATACAAGTAGCTATGTGTTTGATCTCTCTCTCTCTCTCTCTCTCTCTCCCTCTCTCTCTATCTCTCTCTCTCTCTCGTGTTCTTGATTTGGCACGATCTTGATGTATCGTGAGCTTTTCTATTATAGTTGGATCTTATGATGTTTCTCCCCCTCTACTCTCTTGTAATGGATTGAGTTTTCCCTTTGAAGTTATCTTATCGGATTGAGTCTTTAAGGATTTGAAAACACTTGATGTATGTCTTGCATGTGCTTATCTGTGGTGACAATGGGATATTCACGTGATCTACTTGATGTATGTTTTGGTGATCAACTTGCGGGTTCAGTGACCTTGTGAACTTATGCATAAGGTTGGCACATGTTTTCGTCTTGACTCTCCGGTAGAAACTTTGGGGCACTCTTTGAAGTAATTTGTGTTGGTTGAATAGATGAATCTGAGATTGTGTGATGCATATCGTATAATCATACCCATGGATACTTGAGGTGACATTGGAGTATCTAGGTGACATTAGGGTTTTGGTTGATTTGTGTTTGAAGGTGTTATTTTAGTATGAACTCTAGGATAGATCGAACAGAAAGAATAGCTTCATGCTATTTTACTACGGACTCTTGAACCGATCGATCAGAAAGAATAACTTTGAGGTGGTTTCGTACCCTACAATAATCTCTTCGTTTGTTCTTCGCTATTAGTGACTTTGGAGTGACTCTTTGTTGCATGTTGATGGATAGTTATATGATCCAATTATGTTATTATTGTTGAGAGAACTTGCACTAGTGAAAGTATGAACCCTAGGCCTTGTTTCCTAGCATTGCAATACCGTTTACGCTCACTTTTATCATTAGTTACCTTGCTGTTTTTATATTTTCAGACTATAAAAACCTATATCTACCATCCATATTGCACTTGTATCACCATCTCTTCGCCGAACTAGTGCACCTATACAATTTACCATTGTATTGGGTGTGTTGGGGACACAAGAGACTCTTTGTTATTTGGTTGCTGGGTTGTTTGAGAGAGACCACCTTCAACCTATGCCTCCCAGGGATTGATAAACCTTAGGTCATCCACTTGAGGGCAATTTGCTACTGTCCTACAAACCTCTGCACTTGGAGGCCCAACAACATCTACAAGAAGAAGGTTTCGTAGTAGACATCAACTGCCCTAGATACTTTGCGGATAAGAAGGATGGCAAAGTGAACAAAGGTATATTTGATATACATGTTATTGATGTGTACTTTACTAGTGTTTATAGCAACCCCTCGGTATTTGATACTAGTTCAGTTGCTAAGAGTAGTAACTCGAAATGGGAGTTGCAAAATAAACAGATACTAGTTAAGGGCGAGGTGATGATGTGTGTTGGAAGTGATTCCAAGGTTGATAAGATCACCATCGCACACTCCCTTTACCTTCGGGATTAGTGTTGAACCTAAAATAAATGTTATTTGGTGTTTGCGTTGAGCATGAATATGACTGGATCATGTTTATTGCAATATGATTATTCATTTAAGTCAAAGAATAATTGTTGTTCTGTTTACATGAATAAAACCTTCTATGGTCATACACTTAATATAAATGGTTTCTTGAATCTCGATTGTAGTGATACACATAATATTGATGCCAAAAGATGCAAAGTTGATTATGATAGTGCAACATACTTGTGGCACTGCCGTTTAGGTCATATTGGTGTAAAGCGCATGAAGAAACTCCATGCGGATGGACTTTTGGAATCACTTGATTATGAATCATTTGATGCTTGCGAACCATACCTCATGGGCAAGATGACTAAGACTCCATTCTCCGGAACAATGGAGCGAACAACTGACTTATTGGAAATAATACATACTGATGTATGCGGTCCGATGAGTGTTGAGGCTCGCGGCGGGTATCGTTATTTTCTAACCTTCACAGATGATTTGAGCAGATATGGGTATATCTACTTGATGAAACATAAGTCTGAAACATTTGAAAAGTTCAAGAATTTCACGGTGAAGTGGAAAATCATCGTAACAAGAAAATAAAGTTTCTACGATCTGATCGCGGAGGCGAATATTTGATTTACGAGTTTGGTCTTCATTTGAAACAATGTGGAATAAGTTTCGCAACTCACGCCACCTGGAACACCACAGCGTAATAGTGTGTTCGAACATCGTAACCGTACTTTATTAGATATGGTGCAATCTAGATGTCTCTTACCGATTTACCACTATCGTTTTTGGGGTTATGCATTAGAGACAACTGCATTCACGTTAAAAAGGGCACCATCTAAATCCGTTGAGACGACACCATATGAACTGTGGTTTAGCAAGAAACCTAAGCTGTCATTTCATAAAGTTTGGGGTTGCGATGCTTATGTGAAAAAGTTTCAACCTGATAAGCTCGAAACCAAATCAGAGAAGTGCGTCTTCATAGGATACCCAAAAGAAAATGTTGGGTATACCTTCTATCACATATCCGAAGGCAAGATCTTTGTTGCTAAGAATGGATTCTTTCTAGAGAAGAAGTTTCTCTCGAAAGAAGTGAGTTGGAGGAAAGTTGAACTTGATGAGGTAATTGTACCCTCTCCCGAATTGGAAAGTAGTTCATCACAGAAATCAGTTCCAGTGATGCCTACACCAATTAGTGAGGAAGTTAATGATGATGATCATGAAACTTCAGATCAATTTACTAATGAACCTCGTAGGTCAACCAGAGTATGTTCCGCACCAGAGTGGTATGGTAATCCGGTTCTGAAAGTCATGTTACTAGACCATGACGAACCTACGAACTATGAGGAAGCGATGATGAGCCCAGATTCCACAAAATGGTTTAAGGCCATGAAATCTGAGATATGATCCATGTATGAAAACAAAGTATGGACTTTGGTGGAATTGCCTGATGATCAGCAAGCCATTGAGAATAAATGGATCTTCAAGAGGAAGACGGACGCTGATGGTAGTGTTACTATCTACAAAGCTCGACTTGTCACGAAAGGTTTTCGACAAGTTCAAGGTGTTGACTACGATGAGTTTTTCTCACTCGTAGCAATGCTTAAGTCTGTCGGAATCATGTTAGTAATTGCCTCATTTTATGAAATCTGGCAAATGGATAAACAAAACTGCATTCCTTAATGGATTTATTAAAGAAGAGTTGTATATGATGCAACCAAAAGGTTTTGTCAATCCTAAAGGTGCTAACAAAATATGAAGGAAATATGCCCTAGAGGCAATAATAAAGTTATTATTTATTTCCTTATTTCATGATAAATGTTTATTATTCATGCTAGAATTGTATTAACCGGAAACTTGATACATGTGTGAATACATAGACAAAAAGAGTGTCACTAGTATGCCTCTACTTGACTAGCTCGTTGAATCAAAGATGGTTAAGTTTCCTAGCCATAGACATGAATTGTCATTTGATTAATGGGATCACATCATTAGGAGAATGATGTGATTGATTGACCCATTCCGTTAGCTTAACACTTGATCGTTTAGTATGTTGCTATTGCTTTCTTCTTGACTTATACATGTTCCTATGACTATGAGATTATGCAACACCCGTTTACCAGAGGAACACTTTGTGTGCTACCAAACGTCACAACGTAACTGGGTGATTATAAAGGAGCTCTACAGATGTCTCCAAAGGTACATGTTGAGTTGGCGTATTTCGAGATTAGGATTTGTCACTCCGATTGTCGGAGAGGTATCTCTGGGCCCTCTCGGTAATGCACATCACTATAAGCCTTGCAAGCAAATGTAGCTAATGAGTTAGTTGCGTGATGATGCATTACATAACGAGTAAAGAGACTTGCCGGTAACGAGATTGAACTAGGTATTGAGATACCAACGATCGAATCTCGAGCAAGTAACATACCGATGACAAAGGGAACAACGTATGTTGTTATGTGGTTCGACCGATAAAGATCTTTGTAGAATATGTAGGAGCCAATATGGGAATCCAGGTTCCGCTATTGGTTATTGACCAGAGAAATGTCTCGGTAATGTCTACATAGTTCTCGAACCCGTAGGGTCCGCACGCTTAACGTTCATTGACGATATAGTATTATATGAGTTATGTATGTTGGTGACCTAATGTTGTTCGGAGTCCCGGATATGATCACGGACATTGATGGAGTCATGTACCTAGGGTAGGGTTATAGACCTGATCTAAGTACCCTGCCCAAGGACACCCTTAGAAGAGATCACCTTCCAGTCGACCTACGAAGAACTCACTCGACTGACTTGAAGAACTCAACCACGAAGACTCACTCGACCACCAGAAGGTCAAGAAGCACTCTGCACTGCAACGGTCTGTAATTAAGTAGACTTTATGATAATTAAGACCCTTTATGTGGGGCGTTACCAGTAACGCCCCAGACTTAATGTACCTTAAACCCTTCATTACGTGGGTCGGCTGGGGTCCTGTGGCACTCTATATAAGCCACCCCCCTCCACAGGCAGAAGGGTTCGCACCCCTGTAACTCAGATACCCATAATCCACTCGACCGCCTCCGGGCTCCGAGACGTAGGGCTTTTACTTCCTCCGAGAAGGGCCTGAACTCGTACATCTCTTGTGTTTACAACCTCTCCATAGCTAGGACCTTGCCTCTCCATACCTACCCCCCACTCTACTGTCAGACTTAGAACCACGACAGTTGGCGCCCACCTTGGGGCTGGTGTTTTAGTGATTTTGTGGAGAAGTTGCGATTCTTCCAAGTACTTTCATCATGGTGGCTGCTGGAGTCTTGGTCGAGGGTCGCGAGGTCCGCCTCGGTGCTCTCACCTTCGTCGTCGACGACTCTGCCTGGCTCTAGGAGGCTCCACTCGACGTTGATGCGCTCCCCGTCCGTGGGGCGACGCATTTTCGCGCATGTGTCCGCAGCGTTCTGCTGCGGCAACCATCGACCCCGTATCGGTCAACTCCCCTATCGACCACCCTCCCGGTCTCCCGCCAGCGCAAGCGCTCTGGTCGGTCAAGGCTTTAGCGGTGGGTGAGACACGTGGTGGCTCGCCAGACGGCCACCACCCAAGTTGTGGCAATCGAGCCCGATGAATCTCTCTACGGCCTGTTCGATCTGTCGACTGGCTCCGTAGGGACTGCATCCGAATGCGATACCAGTGATCCAGCGGCGGAAATCCTGATGGTCAACGGGCCTCGCAGTCTGCCTGGCTTCGCCCATGATGATGGGGCAGGCGACGGAGACGACCCCGCACGAGGCCACGAAGAGTACCAGCCCGAGCCACTCGACTCTCTGCAAAGAGAGGTACTTCGCCGCAAGAATATGGATGCCCTGCATACTCCCATCGCAGGAGAAACCCTCGAGGCTCGCGCCTTGGAGGAGGCACGATTGGCCAATTTGGCCGAACGTGCTCGCTTGGAGAATCTTCAGCGAGCACTCGACAAGCGCGCGCGACAACGAGTTCCCGACGCCAATCGACGTCAACTCTTCCCGCCGACTCAGGTATATCGAACCCCAATCCAGAATTTAGCAGCTGCGACCCGTATAGCAGAGTCCATCCAGCCCTCTCAGTCGGAAGCTGGCAGAGGCTTGATGCAGATCAGGGATTTGCTCCGGGCAGCAGGAGACCAGAATTCAGCCGTGTCGCAGTCGCGCAACAGAATTCACAGTCGATCCGTCGCTGCGAATACGGTTCAGTCGGCTCACAGTCCTAGATCGCCTCCGCGGCGAGAAGGGCGCGAGAATCGGCGGGACCAGTATGGAGACCGACACGGCCGAGATGATAGGCGTCGAGTGCCCGCTTCCCCTCCGAGGGTAGGGTCTTACGCTCCTCGGCGGCAAGACGACAGGCGTCAGCTCAGTGTGGGGCGAAGATCTCCAGTCGACCCCAGAGAACCAGGCTTCGACGCGCGATCCATTATCGTGCAAGGCTTGGTCGACCGAAATAGAGCCCATCGGGATGGACCCGACAGAGATGCGCCCACAAGCAGTCGAGTGCATGTTTCTGGTCCAGAATGTTTCACCAGAGCTATCAGAGCCGTAGTGATCCCCCCAATTTCAGGTTGGCAACGGGAGTCAGCAAGTTCACCGGTGAGTCTAAGCCTGAAACTTGGCTTGAGGACTACCGAGTGGCGGTTCAAATTGGTGGTGGGAACGACGAGGTGGCCATGAAGCATTTGCCCCTCATGTTGGAAGGTTCTGCCAGAGCGTGGTTGAATCAGTTACCTCCTAGTAGCATTTACACTTGGAAAGATCTGTCCCGAGTGTTCGTCAGAACATTTGAAGGAACTTGCAAGCGACCGGCTGGATTGACGGAGCTGCAAGTCTGTGTGCAGAAGACAAATGAGACTCTCAGGGAATATATTCAGAGATGGATCACTTTGCACCATACTGTGGAGAATGTGTCTGATCATCAGGCAGTCTGCGCCTCAAGGATGGCGTCAAGAATAGAGAATTGAGTCTGAAATTTGGTCGAACCGGAGACATGACCCTGAGTCGGATGATGGAGATTGCTACCAAGTACGCCAACGGTGAAGAAGAAGACCGACTCCGAAGCGGCAAGTACAAACCGAGTCAGTTGGAGAAGGGAAACACCAGTCGGAAACAGAAGCGGAAGGCTGAACCAGCAGCTCCTGGAGAGGCTCTGGCCATGACTCAGGGAAAGTTTAAGGGGAAACCAAAAGGATCCTGGAACCCTAAGAAGGTAAAGGATAAAGAAGGGAACGACGTGATGGATATGCCGTGTCACATCCACACGAAGAAAGACGAAGAGGGCAATATCATTTACCCAAAGCATACCACACGCCAATGTCGACTCCTGATCCAGCAGTTTCAAGGAAAACAGTCTAAGGACAAGGAAAAGGAGTCGGACAAGGCCGAAGACAAGGAGGACAGTGAGGAAGGATATCCGCATGTCAACTCCACTCTGATGATCTTTGCAGATGTGGAAAGCAAGAGTCGACTGAAAGTCATTAACAGTGAGGTGAACATGGTTGCCCCAGCAAAAGCAAGTTATCTGAGATGGTCCCAAACACCCATCACATTCGACCAATCTGATCACCCGACTCATATTGCCACCCCTGGGAGGCAAACTTTGGTGGTCGACCCAGTTGTCGAAGGCACTCGACTGACAAAAGTGCTGATGGACGGTGGTAGTGGGCTGAATTTGTTGTATGCAGACACACTGAAAGGAATGGGCATTCTGATGTCCTGACTGAGCACCAGTAACATGAGCTTTCATGGAGTTATACCAGGGAAGAAAGCCGAGTCACTCGGCCAAATAGCTCTGGACGTGGTGTTTGGTGATTCGAAACATTTTCGCAAAGAGAAGTTGACGTTTGAGGTCGTGGATTTTCAGAGTGCGTATCATGCAATTTTGGGGAGACCAGCTTATGCACGGTTCATGGCTCGACCATGTTACGTGTACCTCAAACTGAAGATGCCCGGCCCCAAAGGAGTGATCACTGTCACCGGTGATCGGAAAAAGGCAGAAGAGTGCTTTCAGAAGGGCTCAAAGATTGCCGATTCCCAGGTGACAGCGGTCGAGTTTGAAGAATACAAGCAAAACGCAGATCCGAGTGATTTGCTGCGATCCAAGAAACCCGCCACAGAATCTGCATTTCAGTCGTCCGGTGAGACGAAGCCTGTTCACATTCACCCGACCGACCCCAATGCAGCCCCGACCCACATCTCCACAACACTCGACCTGAAATAGGAAGAAGCGCTCATCCAGTTCCTCCGTGAGAACTGGGACATTTTTGCATGGAAGCCCGCTGACATGCCAGGTGTTCCCAGGGGACTGGCTGAGCATCGCCTAAGAGTCGACTCATCAGCAAAACCAGTCAAAGAGCATCTTCGGCGGTCCGCCGTCCAGAAGAGAAAAGCCATTGGTGAGGAAGTGGCTCGACTGTTGGCGGCAGAATTTATCCGAGAGATATACCACTCCGAGTGGCTCGCCAATGTCGTCATGGTTCCTAAGAAGGACAAATCGCTCCGAATGTGCATTGATTTCAAGCACATCAACCGGGCCTGCCCGAAAGATCATTTTCCTCTCCCTCGCATAGATCAAATTGTTGACTCGACCGCGGGATGCGAGAGATTGTCTTTTCTAGACGCCTATTCCGGGTACCACCAGATCCGTCTGTACGGGCCCGATGAGATAAAAACAGCTTTCATCACTCCATTCGGGTGCTTCTGCTATATCACCATGCCATTCGGCCTCAAGAATGCCGGAGCCACATTTATGCGAATGATTCAGAAGTGTCTGCTCACTCAAATCAGTCGGAATGTGGAAGCGTATATGGATGATATCGTCGTCAAGTCACGAAAAGGTTCCGACCTGCTCGCTGACCTCGCCGAAACATTTGCCAACCTCATAAGGTATGATATCAAGCTCAATCCATCAAAGTGCACATTCGGAGTTCCTGGTGGCAAGTTACTCGGTTTTCTCGTTTCCGAGCGAGGGATCGATGCTAATCCAGAAAAGATCGGCATTGTTCTCCGAATGAAACGCCCTGTGCGAGTGCACGATGTCCAGAAGCTTACTGGATGCTTGGCCGCATTAAGTCGACTCATCTCACGACTCGGTGAAAAGGCATTACCTCTTTACCGACTGATGAAGAAGGCAGACAAGTTCGAGTGGACTCCAGAAGCTGATGCAGCGTTTGCCGAGCTAAAAGCTCTGCTCTCCACCCAGCCGGTGCTTGCTGCTCCAATCAGCAAAGAGCCTCTGTTGCTTTATATCGCAGCCACAGGACAAGTCGTCAGTACAGTGCTTACGGTCGAGCGGGAGGAAGAAGGAAAAGCCTTCAAAGTTCAACGCCCAGTGTATTATTTGTCTGAAGTCTTGACTCCATCCAAGCAGAGATACCCTCATTATCAGAAGCTTGTTTATGGAATATACATGACCACGAAGAAGGTTGCTCATTATTTCTCTGATCATTCCATCACAGTCGTCAGTGACGCTCCACTATCAGAGATTTTGCACAACAGAGATGCAACTGGTCGAGTGGCGAAATGGGCGATTGAACTTCTTCCCCTTGATATCAAGTTTGAGGCAAAGAAAGCCATTAAGTCCCAGGCAATAGCAGATTTCCTCGCCGAGTGGATTGAACAACAGCAGCCGACTGAAGTTCACTCGGAGCATTGGACCATGTTCTTTGATGGCTCTAAAATGCTGAATGGTTCCGGTGCTGGGGTGGTCTTGGTTTCCCCCAGAGGAGATAAGCTTAGATATGTGCTCCAGATTCACTTTGATTCCTCCAACAACGAGGCAGAGTATGAGGCCCTCTTACACGGATTACGCATGGCCATTTCACTCGGCGTCCGTCGCCTGATGGTCTATGGCGATTCAGATTTAGTGGTCAACCAAGTGATGAAGGAGTGGGACGTGAGAAGCCCAGCCATGACTGGATACTGCAATGCAGTGAGGAAGCTGGAAAAGAAGTTTGAGGGGTTAGAGCTCCGTCACATACCCCGACTGAAAAATCAGGCAGCAGATGATCTGGCAAAGATAGGTTCCAAGAGAGAAGCCATTCCGAGTGGTGTGTTCTTGGAGCATATACACACTCCGTCAGTCAAAGAAGATCCTTTCACCGAAGAAGCTCCACAGCCCAAGAGTGCCATAGATCCGACTGAGGTTGAGGTCCCAGCGGTGGTCGACTTGATCATGGAGGTCTTAGTGGTCATTCCCGACTGGACAGTTCCATATATCGCGTATATCCTAAGAAAAGAGCTCCCAGAGGATGAGGAAGAGGCTCGATAGATCGTCCGTCGATCCAAGGCCTTTACCGTAATCAAAGGACAGTTATACAGAGAAAGAGCGACTGGAGTTGGTCAGAAGTGCATAACGCCAGAAGAAGGTCGAATCATCCTTAATGATATCCACTCGGGGACCTGTGGTCACCATGCGTCCTCTCGGACCATTGTGGCCAAAGCATACCGAGCCGGATTTTATTGGCCAAAGGCGAATGAGATGGCAAAGGAAATAGTGGACAAGTGCGAAGGATGTCAGTTCTACTCGAGTATGTCGCACAAGCCTGCATCAGCTCTGAAGACCATTCCACTCATCTGGCCTTTCACAGTATGGGGGTTGGACATGGTTGGTCCTTTGAGAACGGGTCGAAGTGGCTTCACGCATTTACTGGTGGCAGTCGACAAGTTCACCAAGTGGATCGAGGCTAAACCAATCAAGAACCTCGACGCCAAGACTGTTGTTAGCTTCATCAGGGAACTGATATTCAGATATGGAGTGCCGCACAGCATCATCACGGATAACGGGTCGAACTTTGACTCGGAGGAATTCAGAGATTTCTGCAACTCTCAAGGAACACGAGTCGACTACGCTTCAGACGCCCATCCGCAGTCGAATGGACAAGCAGAGCGAGCCAATGGCCTGATTCTCAAGGGATTGAAGCCCCGGCTGATGCGTGATCTCAAGCATGCGGCTGGAGCGTGGGTCGACGAACTTCCCTCGGTGCTTTGGGGACTGCGGACCACACCTAATCAGTCGACCGGAAGAACTCCATTCTTCTTGGTCTACGGAGCTGAAGCAGTCTTGCCGAGTGATCTCCTCCACAATGCTCCTCGAGTTGAACTCTACAACGAAGCAGAAGCTGAACAAGTGCGGCAGGACGCAGTCGACCTTTTAGAAGAAGAAAGGGAGATGGCCTTGATCCGCTCGACCATCTACCAACAAGACTTGCGTCGTTTCCATGCCAGAAATGTGAGGGGTCGAGCCTTCCAGGAAGGGGATTTAGTTCTCCGAGTGGATCAGAAGAAACAACACAAGCTTGCTCCTTCTTGGGAAGGACCCTTCATCGTCTCCAAAGTTCTCCACAACGGGGCGTACCGTCTTTACAACGTCGAACATAATATCGACGAGCCCCGAGCTTGGAACGCGGAACTACTCCGCCCATTTTACACTTAAGTTTATCACTCGGAGGAGTGGTAATAAAGTACTTCTGTAGTTCATGGATTTCAAAATAATAGTGTCATAATTCCTCCATAATTTTTGTCACTTTTTATTTTCCCCTCAGTGGGTGACTTAGCCGCGAATCCGTTTCGCCTAAGTTTGTAAAAATCCTTACCGAGTGGTAAGCCAGACTTCCACTCGGGGGGCTTAGCTGCGAATCCGTTTTGCCTAAGATTAAATAAAATCCTACCGAGTGGTAAGCCAGACTTCCACTCGGAGTCTTAGCTGTAGTCCAAAGTACTCGCCTAAGTTATTAAAATCCTACCGAGTGGTAAGCCAGACTTCCACTCGGGGGGCTTAGCTGCGAATCCGTTTCGCCTAAGATTAAATAAAATCCTACCGAGTGGTAAGCCAGACTTCCACTCGGAGGCTTAGCTGCAGTCCAAAATACTCGCCTAAGTTATTTAAATCCCACCGAGTGGCGAGCCAGACTCCCACTCGAGGGGCTTAGCTGCAGTCCAAAGTACTCGCCTAAGTTATTTAAATCCTACCGAGTGGCGAGCCAGACTCCCACTCGGAGGGCTTAGCTGCAGTTTAAATACTCGCCTAAGTACAATGTGCTCCTGCAAGGAGGACGAGGTGCAGGTCGACTGCGACCCTCTCCTCTGAGCTACGCCACAAATACAACATATGCTCGAAAGGAAGACGAGGTGCAGGTCGACTGCGACCCTCTCCTTTGAGCTACGCCCTAAGTACAATGTGCGCTCGTAAGGAGGACGAGGTGCAGGTTGACTGTGACCCTCTCCTCTGAGCTTCGCCACAAGTACAACGTGAAAATCCTACCGAGTGAAGAGCAAACCTCTCGCTCTGGGGCTTAGCTGCAGCCCAGTGCTCGCCTAAGATATGAAAATCCTACCGAGTGAAGAGCAAACCTCTCACTCGGGGGCTTAGCTTCAGCCCAGTGCTCGCCTAAGATATGAAAATCCTGCCGAGTGAAGAGCAAACCTCTCACTCAGAGGCTTAGCTGCAGCCCAGTGCTCGCCCAAGATGTGAAAATCCTACCGAGTGAAGAGCAAACCTCTCACTCGGGGGCTTAGCTGCAGCCCAGTGCTCGCCTAAGATGTGAAAATCCTACCGAGTGAAGAGCAAACCTCTCACTCGGGGGCTTAGCTGCAGCCAGTGCTCGCCTAAGATATCAAAATCCTACCGAGTGAAGAGTAAACCTCACACTCGGGGGCTTAGCTGCAGCCCAGCGCTCGCCTAAGTGGATTAAGGAATAAGTTGACTGCAGTAAGCGTCTTGTTTCGAACCTGCAAAAAGACATTTCGAGCCAAAAACAATCATATTCAAACATCAAATCCAAGTTCGGATCGATACCTAAAGGAGCCGAAAGTGCTCAGGCGCTAAGCCTGTTAAGGTTTATCGGTTACAACTTCACTCGGCATACCGAGGCAAATTTAAAGTGTCGAGCTTAAAAGAAGTTTTTTACCCCTCCTGTGGAGGGCTGGAAGGAGCGACGAACTCGTCAAGATCAATTCCATCTGCGATCCGAGTGGCAGCAGCAATGAAGGTTTCCATGAAGGACCTGAAGTCCTGTTTCTTGGTGTTGGCCACTCGGAGAGCCACCAGCTTGTCTTCTCGTGCATCTTTGCAGTGGACTCGGGCCAGACACAGAACAACGTCTGCACCGCACCGAGCCGACGACTTTTTCCACTCCTGCACTCGACCAGGGACCGTGTTCAGGCGAGCCATCAGCGACTCAAGGTCGTTCTGGAGTGTCTCCCTGGGCCAGAGCGATGAGTCGATGCGAGATGTGGCGACCTTCAGCCTTGCAAGATAGTCCACGACAGCTGCAACATGGGACTCCAGTCGGAAAACATTCATGGCAACTTCGTCGTTCACCGGAGAATTGATGGGGTCAAGGTTTGGTTCCAGTCGGCTAGTCTCTTCTTCAAAGTTTTGACAAAATTCTGCAAGGACAATCACCGAGTCAAGGCAATGGTCGAATGGAAAAATCACAGTTGAAAATGATTGTGGAGAGTAAAGGGTTACCTTCAAGCATAAGGAACAGCTTCTTGGCAAGACCACTCAAGAAGGCCTCTAGATCATTTTTCTTCCCAGTCAACTGGTTGACTTGGTCGGTCAGGGCAGCTTTGTCAGTTTTCAGTCGACTGATTTCCTTGTTGGCAATCCCAAGAGCAGCTTCCAGATTGGTATTTTCTTGTTCAAGCTTGGTGACTGAAGCTAACTTCGCGTCAGCAAGCTTGATCTTATCAGCTAGTTCGAGGTCTTTCTTCTGTTGGGCCTCCCTCACCTTACCTGCAAGTTACAGCAAGATCAGATTTTGAAACAAACGAAGGAAAAAAGCAGTCGTCGAGGCCTCACCAAACATACCTTCGGTCTCCTCCTTTGCCCTCGTCAGATTCTCCTGAACCAGCTTCAAATCCAGCTCGAGCTGAATGTGCTTGTTTTCCAGCTCGGTGTAGCGAGCCGCAAGGTCACAGGATTTCTACGAAGAACCAATCGACTAAATGTCAAAGAAAATTCACTTCCGAGTGGAAAAGGAAAAATCATGCGTTTTTAAGATTACAGCCGAATACAAGCATTCGACCGTAGTCTCGGGGACTACACCCAGTGGGTGCACTCAGCGTGCCCCCACTAATCCTATTGAAGACAGAGTCGACCAGTCGACCTCAAAAAAAACAAGATGTATTCTTTAAGACTATAATCGACTGCAAGCAGTCGACCACAGTCTCGGGGACTACACCCAGTGGGTGCACTCAGCGTGCCCCCACCAGTTTGGGAAATCCATTCGCCTCAGTCGAATGACGGAAAAACTGAACTTATAAAGCCTAAGGCCGACTGCCTGCAGTCGACCTTAGCCTTGGGGACTACACCCAGCGGGTGCACTCAGCGTGCCCCCGCTAACACGGAGTTTGAATCGACACACCCACCGGGTGACTGCTATGAATTCCGGAAAGAAAAGTTTTGATTGCATATCCTGACAGAACAAGCGGTGGTCGACTGACCTGAACATTGCTTTGAAGGGCGGAACTGGCGTCGTAAGCTGCCTGGCTCGCATCCCGGATGGTCTTCACCTGCTCCATCATGATCCCTGCCTGGCGTATCGCCTCCTTCGCGGCCCCAGCTTGGTCCTCTGGGACGTGGTACGTCGTGAAGAGGAAGGGCTGTGCGGCACTCGACGAAGCAGGGAGAGCACTCATCAGTGGATCTGCGAAGGACACAGTGTGTCGAGTGGTGTTCTCCTCCTCCGCGACCAGAGTCTCGGGCGCCGTCACATCCTGGAGCACCCTGCCGGCAGACGCTTTCCTGCTCCTTCTGTGCTTCAGCGGTTCCTCATCTTCATCATCATCAGGAAGAGTGATAACAACATTGGATAGAGCTACAGAAGAGAATCAGAATTAGAGATCATGAGTCAGTCGACTAAAAACGGAATTAAAAGTATAGTACCAAGGTTTGAGGTTGCTGCGCCTCCATCTCACGGTCATCAGCCCTGGCTGAGGTCTCAGAAGTAGCAGCACTGCAATCCCAAAGAATTAGTCGACTAGCTCAAACGTCAACCAGAGATAAAGCTTGCACAAAACATGAAGATTTAAGCAGCAATGATTACCCTGATATGGTGGGGATGGACACCTTCATCTTCGGCAGGAGCTTGGTCGGCTTTGACGGGGCCGCCCTGGGCTGCTTCGACGCCCTCTCAGTCGGCACCGGAGAAGTGGTCCTAGGGCGCTTGGTCGACTGCGCCACAGTCGCAACCCCCTTGCCACGTTCAGTCGCAGGGTCATGGACAAGCTTCGACCGCCTTTCCGAGCGCGGTGGTGCGACCTCCTCCTCCTCCTCTTCTTCGTCCTCCTCATCGTCATCATCATCCTCATCATCCTCAGCGGCATCCGAGTCCCACTCCTCCTGGCTCTTGCCCCGCTCGCTTCTCCCTCCTCAGTCGGAGCCTGTGCCCCATTGGGCATCGAGTACAGCTCAGTGAGGGCCTGATAGACATCAAGACAAAAGTCAACTGACCGATTGGCAGAGAAAATAGAAATAAATATGACAAGAATACAATGGGAAGTGGAGCAGACATACCTTGTCCGGAACACTGAGGTGGTCGAGTGGAGGAATCCTTCTGGCTCCATGAGGGTTATCCTTGTTCCCAGTAACAGCAGCCATCCACCTTTCCAGAGTGGCATCGTCGACTGCTTCTGGATTGATCTGAGTCTCATCTTCAGTCCCGCGGTATAACCACATACAATGGCTTCGGAACTGAAGAGGCTGGATACGACGCCTAAGAAACACCTCCAGGAGATCCATACCCGTCACTCCCTCCCGAACCAACTGAACTACGCGCTCCATCAACATCTTCACGTCAGCTTTCTCCTCCGGAATCACCTTCAGAGAGGAGGGCTTGTTCACTCGGTCCATGGTGAACCGAGGAAGTCCACTCGACTTCCCCGGCGTCGGCTGATCCTGGCAGTAGAACCAGGTCGACTGCCAGCCTCTGACTGACTCGGGAAACGTCATGGCTGGGAAGGTGCTCTTGTTCCTCACCTGGATCCCCAGACCTCCACACATTTGGACAACTTGGGTTCTTTCATCGCCTGGGCTTGCCTTCTTCACGGCCTGAGAGCGGCACGTGAATATATGCTTGAACAATCCCCAATGCGGTCGACAACCCAGAAAATTCTCGCACATGGACAGAAACGCGGCAAGATAGGCGATGGAGTTCGGGTGAAGTGGTGGAGTTGCGCTCCAAAGAAGTTCAAGAAACCACGAAAGAAAACACTCGGTGGCAAAGAAAATCCGCGGTCGACATGGGTGGCCAGAAGCACGCACTCACCCTCTTCCGGCTGGGGCTGCCACTCCCTCCCCGGAAGCCTCGCGGCTCTGTGGGGGATCAGCCCGTCGTTGGCCATATCGAGAAGATCCGCCTCCGTGATGGTCGACTGGATCCAATCTCCCTGGACCCAGCCTTTCGGCAGGCGAGATCTAGACGAAGACCCGCCACGACTGGTGGATCTCCCCTTCGCCTTATCCGTCGCCGACGCCTTCTTCGCGCGTTCCAGCGCCGCTGTCTTATCCTTGACCATGGCTGCCGGCAAGACGCGCGAGGAGAAGTTGTGCGGAGGTGAGAGCGAGCGTGTTGGGCGGAGACGAAGGAAGCAGAGAGAGAATGCTGAGGCACTGTTCAAAAAACCCTCGCCGGGCGCATTTATAAGATCCTTTCCGAGTGGATGACAGGTGGGCCCGATCGGTCTAATCATATCCCGAAACAGTTGCGCGGGCGTGATACGTGGCGAAGAAAGCGGCGCAGAGATCGAGGCGTCTATGCCCTATCCCATCCGAGCGCCGCGGTCTGCCCCGCTTCGCGCGCTTCCCCAAATTTCGTATCCCGCGGAATCCGCGAACGGCAGATCGGTCCGTCGGACGCGGCATTTCCTGTGATCCGTCACTCGAAAATCGGCGAAGTCCAAAAGATCACTCGACGAAAGAAAAGAATGGATCGAGTCGACTGAAGAAAAGTTGCTCACTATCAACAAAGAGATTTTTTAGTTCAAAACAACGCACGGCCAGTGTGCGAAGGCTAATCGGAAACAACATCAACTCCTTCATCACTCAAGCCTTAATCCATTCGGGGGCTAATGATGGAGTCATGTACCTAGGGTAGGGTCATAGACCTGATCTAAGTACCCTGCCCAAGGACACCCTTAGAAGAGATCACCTTCCAGTCGACCTACGAAGAACTCACTCGGCTGACTTGAAGGACTTGACCACGAAGACTCACTCGAGCACCAGAAGGTCAAGAAGCACTCTGCACTGCAACGGTCTGTAATTAAGTAGACTTTATGATAATTAAGACCCTTTATGTGGGGCGTTACCAGTAACGCCCCAGACTTAATGTACCTTAAACCCTTCATTACGTGGGTCGGCTGGGGTCCTGGCGCACTCTATATAAGCCACCCCCCTCCACAGGCAGAAGGCTTCGCACCCCTGTAACTCAGATACCCATAATCCACTCGACCGCCTTCGGGCTCCGAGACGTAGGGCTTTTACTTCCTCCGAGAAGGGCCTGAACTCGTACATCTCTTGTGTTTACAACCTCTCCATAGCTAGGACCTTGCCTCTCCATACCTACCCCCCACTCTACTATCAGACTTAAAACCACGACAGACATGACGAGGAACTCCAGAATGGTCCAAAGATAAAGTTTAATATATGAGATAATGTTGTTTGGTCTGCAGAAGGGTTCCGGAATTCACCGGAAGGGGTTCCGGATGTTTCCCGAAATGTTTGGGTACGAGAACACGTTATTTGGGCTAAAGTGGCAAGTGCACAAGGTTTTTGCAAAGCACAAAACAAAGTTTTGCGGAGTCCAGGGTCCAGACGCCGGGAACCCTAGCATCTAGCCCTGGAGTCCGAGAAGGACTCTCACCTTCTTTGTGGATGCTTTTACTCCAAGTTTCGACCCCAAGGCTCAACATATAAATAGAGGGGCAGGGCTAGCACCAAAAAGAGATCAAGAAACACCAAGCCGTGTGCCGGTAACCCCGTCCCCTCTAGTTTATCCTCTGTCATAGTTTCCGTAGTGCTTAGGCAAAGCCCTGCGGAGATTGTTCTTCACCAACACCGTCACCATGCCGTCGTGCTGCTGGAACTCATCTACTACTTCGCCCGTCTTGCTGGATCGAGAAGGCGAGGACCTCATCGAGCTGAAATGTGTGCTGAACGCGGAGGTGCCGTACGTTCGGTACTTGATCGGGGCGGATCGTGAAGGTGTACGACTACATCAACTGCGTTGATAAACGCTTCCGCTTAGTGATCTTCAAGGGTATGAAGATACACTCTCCCCTCTTGTTGCTATGCATCACCATGATCTTGCGTGTGCATAGGATTTTTTTTGAAATTACTACGTTCCCCAATAGTGGCATCCGAGCCTGGTTTTATGCGTAGATGTTATATGCACGAGTAGAACACAAGTGAGTTGTGGGCGATACAAGTCATACTGCTTACCAGCATGTCATACTTTGGTTCGGCGGTATTGTTGGATGAAGCGGCCCGGACTAACATTACGCATACGCTTATGCGAGACTGGTTCTACCGACGTGCTTTGCACATAGGTGGCTGGCGGGTGTCACTTTCTCCAACTTTAGTTGAACCGAGTATGTCTACGCCCGGTCCTTGAGAAGGTTAAAATAGCACTAACTTGACAAACTATCATTGTGGTTTTGATGCATAGGTAAGAACGATTCTTGCTCAGCCCATAACAGCCACGTAAAACTTGCAACAACAAAGTAGAGGACGTCTAACTTGTTTTTGCAGGGCATGTTGTGATGTGATATGGTCAAGATGTGATGCTATATTTTATTGTATGAGATGATCATGTTTTGTAACCGAGTTATCGGCAACTGGCAGGAACCATATGGTTGTCGCTTTTATTGTATGCAATGCAATCGCCCTGTAATTGCTTTACTTTATCACTAAGCGGTAGCGATAGTCGTAGAAGCAATAGGTGGCAAAATGACAACAATGCTATGATGGAGATCAAGGTGTCACGTCGGGGATGATGGTGATCATGACGGTGCTTCGGAGATGGAGATCGCAAGCACAAGATGATGATAGCCATATCATATCACTTATATTGATTGCATGTGATGTTGATCCTTTATGCATATTATTTTGCTTTGATTGACGGTAGCATTATAAGATGATCTCTCACTAAATTTCAAGGTACAAGTGTTCTCCCTGAGTATGCAGTGTTGTGAAAGTTCTTCGTGCTGAGACACCACGTGATGATCGGGTGTGATAGGCTCTACGTTCAAATATAGTGGGTGCAAAATAGTTGCACACGCGGAATACTCAGGTTAAACTTGACGAGCCTAGCATATACATATATGGCCTCGGAACACTGGAGACCGAAAGGTCGAGCGTGAATCATATAGTAGATATGATCAACATAGTGATGTTCACCATTGAAAACTACTCCATCTCACGTGATAATCGGACATGGTTTAGTTGATTTGGATCACGTGATCACTTAGATGATTAGAGGGATGTCTATCTAAGTGGGAGTTCTTAAGTAATGTGATTAATTGAACTTTAATTTATCATGAACTTAGTCCTGATAGTATTTTGCAAATTATGTTGTAGATCAATAGCTCGCGTTATTGCTTCCCTATGTTTATTTTGATATGTTCCTAGAGAATAATATGTCGAAAGATGTTAGTAGCAATGATGCGGATTGGATCCGTGATCTGAGGTTTATCATCATTGCTGCATAGAAGAATTATGTCCTTGATGCACCGCTAGGTGACAGACCTATTGCAAGAGCATATGTAGATGTTATGAACGTTTGGCTAGCTCAATATGATGACTACTTGATAGTTTAGTGCACCATGCTTAACGGCTTAGAATCGGGACTTCAAAGACGTTTTGAACATCATGGACCATATGAGATGTTCCAGGAGTTGAATTTAATATTTCAAGTAAATACCCGAGTTGAGAGATATGAAGTCTCCAACAAGTTCTATAGCTAAAAGATGGAGGAGAATTGCTCAACTAGTGAGCACGTGCTCAGATTGTCTGGCTACTACAATCACTTGAATCAAGTGGGAGATAATCTTCCAGATAATATAGTGATTGACAGAGTTCTCTAGTCACCATCGCCAAGTTACTGGAACTTTGTGATGAACTATAGTATGCAAGGGTGGCGAAAACAATTCCCGAGCGCTTCGTGATGTTGAAATCGACGAAGGTAGAAATCAAGAAAGATCATCAAGTGTTGATGATTGACAAGACTACTAGTTTCAAGAAAAGGTCACAGGGAAAGAAAGGGAACTTAATGTAGAATGGCAAGCAAGTTGTCACTCTCATGAAGAAGCCCAAAGCCGGACCAAAGCCTGAAACTGAGTGCTTCTACTACAAAGGAAATGGTCACTGGAAGCGGAAATGCCCTGAATATTTGGTAGATAAGTAGGATGGCAAAGTGAACAAGGGTATATTTGATATACAGGTGATTAATGTGTACCTTACTAGTGTTTATAGTAGCCCCTGGGTATTTGATACTTGCTTGGTTGCTAAAAATTAGTAACTCGAAACATGAGTTACAGAATAAACAGAAACTAGTTGAGGGTGAAGTGACGATGAGTATTGGAAGTAGTTCCAAGATTGATATGATCATCATCGCACACTCCCTATACTTTCGGGATTAGTGTTAAACCTAAATAAATGTTATTTGGTGTTTGCGTTGAGCATGAATATGATTTGATCATTTTTATTGCAATACGGTTATTCATTTAAAGTCAGAGAATAATTGTTGTTCTGTTTACATGAATAAAACCTTCAATGGTCATACACCCAATGAAAATAGTTTGTTGGATCTCGATCGTAGTGATACACATATTCATAATATTGATGCCAAAAGATGCAAAGTTAATAATGATAGTGCAACTTATTTGTGGCACTGCCGTTTGGATCATATCGGTGTAAAGCGCATGAAGAAACTCCATAAAGATGGATTTTTGGAATCAATTGGTTATGAATCATTTGATGCTTGCAAACCATGCCTTTTGGGCAACATGACTAAAACTCCATTCTCCAGAACAATGGAACGAGCTACTGACTTGTTGGAAATAATACATACTGATGTATGCGGTCCAATGAGTGTTGATGCTCGTGGCGAGCATCGTTATTATCTGACCTTCACAAATGATTTGAGCAGATATGAGTATATCTACTTAATGAAGCACAAGTCTGAAACATTTGAAAAGTTCAAAGAATTTCAGAAGTGAAATGGAGAATCATCATAACAAGAAAATAAAGTTTCTACAATCTGATCGTAGAGGAGAATATTTGTAACGCCCCGAGTTCGATGCGCTAGGTGTCCGCCAGTTATTAGCCTTCATTGCCTTGTCGTTTGCTTGTGTGTTGTACTTTGCCATGTCATCATGCGCATGTCTTTTTGCATATGTGTTCGTTTCATGCATTCGAGCATTTTCCCCGTTGTCCGTTTTGCAATCCGACACTCCTATGCCCTCCGGCGTTCCCCTTTTGTCTCCTGTTGTGAGCGGGTGTTAAACATTCTCGGAAGGGACCGTGATTTGCCAAGCGGCCTTGGTACACCACCGGTAGACCGCCTGTCAAGTTTCATGCCATTTGGAGTCCGTTTGATACTCCAATGGTTAACCGGGGTACCGTAAAAGCCTCTTTTGTGTGCAGCCTAACATCCCTCCAAAGTGGCCCACTAACCCTTCCAAACCTCCTCCATGCTCTTGGTCGTTCGATCACGATCGTGTGGGCAAAAACCGCTCCTCATTTGGACTCTCCTAACTCCCTCTACCTATAAATATACCTCTTCCCCCGAAATTCTCGGTCTAACCCTAGCCTCTTCCTCCTCCTGCCGCTGGACGCGTCCACCCCGCCGCCGGACATGTCCGCGCCGTCGCCCCCGGCTAATCCCTCCTCGCCACGTCACCGCCGCCGGCCCCCCTCTCTCTCCTCCTCCGCTAGGCCCCGCGGGGCCCAGATCCGGCCCGCGCGAGCCCGAGCGCCGTCGCCGCCTGCCCCGTCCGCCCGCCTCCTTGTGCGCCCGGGTGCCTCGCCGGCCCGCTCGCCGCCGCTGCCCTTCACCGTCTCGTCGCCGGACTCCGCCACCGGCCGCCGCCCTTTGCCGTCTCGTTGCCGGACTCCGCCACCAGCCGCCGCCGCCATCGCCGTCACCCCTCCTCGGCTCCGCCGCCCGGCGATGCCCCGGCCGCCCCAGGCCGTCGCCGCCTCCGCCGATCCCCACTGCGCCGCCTGCTCCTCCGCCCGCACCGCCTCGGATTTTCCCTCCCCCGAGTCTCCGGCGACGTCTCCAACTCTAGCGAGTTCCACTCCGGCGAGCCTTGGGATCCACGCCAAGAGGAACCCTAGATCTGGATCTAGAGGTCGACCCCGATTTCTTCCGTCTTTTTCTGAGATATTTTTAGCTCCTGTTCATCGCATCATATCTCCTAGCATATTGCTTTGTTTTGCGTGGATAATATATCAAAATGTTCATCATGAGATGCTCTTCATTTCATTCCATTGTGCCATGTTTGTTTGAGTTCATATTGATTCCATGATCATCGTTGCAAGAGTGCTATATGATGTTAACTCCTGTCTGTTAACAGAACTTGGTGATTTGTCTTTTTCATTGCATTTTGTGTGTGCATCTTATGAGCTTGATGTCTACATGAGTTTTGAGATACATCATGCCATATTTATAGTGGTGCAATCCATTTATTTTTGTGACTCTTGTAGTGAGTGCATCGAGCTCGTGAATTAGGGTACTTGCTATTGCTGTTTTGATAGGCTGAATCTGCTATATCATGATGCAATGTAAACCAACTGTTACAAGTCATTCTATGCATAATCTGGAGATGTTCAGTAAGGATGTTTTGTTATACATGTCATGATATATCCATCCATTCGCCTGGCTGCATTTATAACCTGATGTAGCGTGTTGTAATCTTGCTCTCAAGTTGCTAAATAATGTTGCTGTCAGCCTGTTAACATTAAGTTGAGTTTTGCCATGTGTTTTGCTAGTGATCCATGCACCCTATGAACTTGATCTTGCCACGCTTAGCTTCATAAACATGCATTATTACTGTTGGTTACCTTGTTATGCCATGTATTTCTATGTGGTGAGTGGTACAAGCTCACCAACATGCCTACTTATCGTTGTTCCTGCCATGTCCTGTTATTCTGAATCTGTCATATCATTTGCCATGTTTGCATGGATGCCACCATGGTTTCTGTTGATCTTTAGAATTAGTTCACTAATGGAGTTTTGTTATTTGTATTTAGTATTAGCATGCCATGCCCATTTTTGCTATGATATCGTCCTGTAGCATATTGTTTGATAGCTCTCAACATTGCATCCTGATGTTATTTCTGCTAAGTCTGCAACTGTTATTATTTGCAATCTTGCCATGTCCTTTTGAGCATGTTCTAGTGATTTCTCGAGATAGATCATTGTTCATTTTTTGTCATGATTTACCTGTACTTCATGCCCATTCCTTTTGTTTTCACGTTGAGATGCTGTAGCATATAGTTTTGATGCGTGCTAGATGCCTAGTTGCTCATTTGGACAGCTTGTCCTTTAAACTTGTATAGAGTGTATGTGTTGAACCGTTGCTCCGTTTTGAGTGTGCTCTATATGAAACTTGCTTGATTTTGCATGAAGTTTCATATTATCATGTTGCATCCATGTTTTGAGAATGTTTGCTTGATGTTTGGGTGCATTTTGTGTCAATGCCATGTTTTACTTGTTTTGATCATATCTTCTAGGCCGTAGCTCCGAATTAAATGAACTTTATATGTAACTTGACTAGAATCTCGTGTAGATCATCTTGGTGCATCTTAACTTGCTGTTTAACAACCTGAACATAAGGTTTACTCATATCTGGACCAATTTCGAAACTTGCATATGAGGACTTACCAGAATTGTTATATGTTGTTTCCGGCCGCATTTAACCTTGCTTTGATGTGTTGTTCTTGTATGCATCATATTTTGCCATGAGTAGCTTCATGTAGTCTTAACTTGCATCATACTTGGTTGAGCATCATGTCATGTATATGTGTGGTGTGTTTACCATGTTGTGTGCTTCTTCTCGATAGTTCCCATTTCGTTGCGATCATGAGGATTCGTTCGTCTATGCTTGGTTCGTCTTCGTGGCTTCATCTTCTTGATAGACTCGTTCTTCTTCCTTCCGGGATTTCAGGCAAGATGACCGTCACCTTGGATCTCACTACTATCATTGCTATGCTAGTTGCTTCGCTCTATCGCTTTGCTGCGCTACCTATCACTTGTTCTTCAAGCCTCCCCAAATTACCATGTCAGTCTCTAACCTTTTCACCCTTCCTAGCAAACCGTTGCTTGGCTATGTTACCGCTTTGCTCAGCCCCTCTTATAGCGTTGTTAGTTGCAGGTGAAGTTGAAGATTGCTCCATGGTGGACAGGATTATGTTGGGATATCATAATATCTCTTATTTAATTAATGAATCTATATACTTGGTAAAGGGTGGAAGGTTCAGCCTTATGCCTGGTGTTTTGTTCCACCCTTGCCGTCCTAGTTTCCATCATATCGGTATTATGTTCCCGGATTTTGCGTTCCTTACGCGGTTGGGTGATTTATGGGACCCCCTTGACCGTTCGCTTTGAATAAAACTCCTCTAGCAAGGCCCAACCTTAGTTTTACCATTTGCCTCACCACCACCTATACCTTTCCCTTGGGTCAGCTAACCTGAGGGTCATCTTTATTTTAGCCCCCCCGGGACAGTGCTTCTCTAAGTGCTGGTCCGAACCGGGAAGACTGCGGGGCCACCTCGGGGCAACTCGAGGGTTGGTTTTACTCGTAGGCTGACCTATCCGGTGTTGCCCCGAGAACGAGATATGTGCAGCTCCTATCGGGATTGTCGGCACATCGGGCGGCTTTGCTGGTCTTGTTTTACCGTTGTTGAAATGTCTTGTAAACCGGGATTCCGAGACTGATCGGGTCTTCCTGGGAGAAGGTGTATCATTCGTTGACCATGAGAGCTTGTGATGGGCTAAGTTGGGACACCCCTGCAGGGTATAAACTTTCGAGAGCCGTGCCCGCAGTTATGTGGCAGATGGGAATTTGTTATTGTCCGATTGTAGATAAGTTCACACTTGACCTAATTAAAATGCATCAACCGCGTGTGTAGCCGTGATGGTCTCTTCTCGGCGGAGTCCGGGAAGTGAACACGGTTTTGGGTTATGTTTGACGTAAGTATGAATTCAGGATCACCTCTTGATCATTGCTAGCTTCACGACCGTTCCGTTGCTTCTCTTCTCGCTCTTATTTGCGTATGTTAGCCACCATATCATGCTTAGTCGCTGCTGCAACCTCACCACTTTACCCCTTCCTTTCCCATTATGCTTTGCTAGTCTTGATACCCATGGTAATGGGATTGCTGAGTCCTCGTGGCTCACAGATTACTACAACAATAGTTGTAGGTACAGGTTACGCGATGATCATGACGCGAGAGCGATGTTTGCTTGTTTTGGAGTTCTTCTTCTGCTTCTTCTTCGATCAGGGGATAGGTTCCAGGTCGGCAGACTGGGCTAGCAAAGTGGATGTCGTTTGAGTTTCTATTTGTGTTTCATCCGTAGTCGGATGGTGCTCTTATGTAAGAGGATGTTGTATTCGTGTGGCATTGTATGCCTTTTGTATGTATCCCCATCTATATGTAATGTTGATGTAATGATATCCACCTTCCAAAAGCGTATCAATATGCGGTTCTATCCTTGGTGGGACCTTCGAGTCTCTTTAGGATAGTATCACATATTGGGCGTGACAAGTTGGTATCAGAGCCTCGACCGACCATAGGAGCCCCCTTGATTGATCGAGTAGTTTGGCCGTTGTTGAGTCTAGTTATATCGGAGTGTAGGAATTCTTTTTACTCCTCAGCCCCTTCGTCGCTCTGGTCAGGAATCTTGACGTAGGTGTTTTGACTTACTCCTCTTCCCCTTCAATTTTTTCTTTAGGATCATGCAGTTGGTTTTCTGGTCGTTGGTTCTCATCTCTTTTCATCCGGTGCATTTCTCGTGAAGTTGACTCGACCCTCTTCATCTTTGCAAGTTCAATCCTCAGTTTGCTCTCAACGAAGTTGTTTCTCTATCCTCAGTTGTTTTATTTTTCCCACCCGCCCACCCCTTTTCATCTCGGAGCCGGAGTCCGAAATCGAGTATCCATCCTACTCGTGTGAAGTCTTTGCTTTCTTTCCTCAATGATTTAAACCGGTGTTTTCTCTTCAAGATATTCGTCGGTTTCCACTTCCAAGTTGCCTTTGTTTTTCCCGCCCTCCCACCCTCTTCTTCTTGGAGCCTGAGTCTCTTTCGAGCATCAATTTCATTCGTGCGGAACCTCTTCAGTCTTTCGTAAATTGTTTCAACCGGTGATTCTCGTTTTGTTTGACATTCTTCATCTCTTCTTCTTTTCCGGTGGAATAAATTCAAGTTTTTCAGGTTGATCATATTCTTTTCCTTCGATCAAGTGTTCTCCCTGCTCGTTCATCTCTCGCCAGTTTATCCTTCCGGAGTTCTCAAGTCGTCTTAGGAGATTCATATGTGTTCCAATTAATTTGAGGTTGTCACCTCATTCAAATATTTCAATTGTTCCGGTGCATCATTTACCTGTTCAACAATCCTTTCCAACGATGTTTTCTTTTAGTGGACCCATAACCCACAGGTCTTTTCCCAGGATCTTACCTGACTCTTCTAATTATTCCGGAGCTATTCCCAAATTCTTTTCAAAGTGTGACGTAAGAATGGATGCCATCAGTCATATGCCTTCTCCAAGATCTCTTTCAAATTCTTTTCATCTTTGGTTCTACCTTTCCTCTTTTTCATTATTCTGGAGTTTCTCAACAATTTTGGTGTTCTTTCTCGTCGTCATTCTCAACTTTTGAAGACCGAAGAAGAGTTTCTCTTAAATCTTGTCCGTTCCCCCGAAGATTCATGGCGCTAGCTTGATGCTATCCACTCAAGTTGTTTCCAGTCGTCCCATTCTTTTTCATCCATCCAGACTATTTCAGGAGTTGTTTTCCCTCTCGATCATCCGGAGGTCATCTTTTTGGAATATTTCTTCGCTCCTAGTTTTCAGCTTCGTTCTCTCAATTATTCTATATCCGTGCCCCTTCGTTCATCTCTATATTCTTCCGATGCTTCGTTCAAGTATTCTTCAATCAGTTCGCGATCCCTTCGTTATCTTGTTTCTTAATTCCCTCAAGTATCTTTGTGCTTTTCTAATTCTTCTAGGTGATTCATTCTCTTTCATTAGTTTTTTTTCTAATTCTTATGGTGGTTCGTTCAAGATTCTTTTTCCTTGATTATCATTTTAATTCATTCGTTCTTTCCAATCCTACCGGTGGTTCATGAAGACTTTTTCAAGTTTTGTGCTATACCCCCCTTTATCATTTTCAATAAAAATAAGTAGTATGCAAAATCCATTGCTTGTCATCAATTTAATTTGATGAAGGATAAGCATACAATAAATATTATTCTTATTTTCCTCAAAGTGAGTAATCCTTTTCTTCCTAGTTTGTTCGTGAGGAATAAATTCTAGTTCCAAGTGTTTTCATCTTTTCTTTTCCGGAGTCCAAATTTCCTCGGCCATTTCATCGGAACCTCCATCTAAATCATCACAAGTCTCATCTTATTCTTTCATCTGTCATTCTATCTCATCATCCTTTTTTCACCGGAGTTCTTCATGGTGGTTCTTCATGATTTAATTCATTATTCAAGAGTTCATCAAGATTCTTGTTAGTGGAGTTCAAGTATCTTTTCTTCTCGCGTTTCGAAGTGCAATTAAATCTCCATATTCTTTTGAAGTGGAGTTTCGCATTTCTTCGTTCTTCTCAGCTATCCAATCATTTTTGTTTGTGGCCGGTTATCACCTTATGATCTTGAGATGTTACCATAAGACCACAACAAGCTTATTCTTTTCTTTGTTGATTTTCTCAACAACTCCGTTTAAACCTTCCTTCTAAAGATGCTTTCAATTTCATTCGTGGCACAAGTTGTCATTTTCTCCTCCGTTCTTTTTATTCTACTCTTTCAATTCTTTCCGGAGGTTTTGTGTCGTGTCTTCATCAAGTATCATTCCGTCCACTCAAGCTCGTGTTCTATTCCTCCATGTTTCAGCCGGAGTGCTACCTAAATCCTTTCAGTCTTATTCGTTTCTTATCTCGTTCTAACCGGAGTGGTTTCGTAGTCTATCTGATTCCGTGAGCTTTCGATTCTCGTCATTCTCGTCGTTCCTCTCTTCTTCTCGAGTGCTCTCGATTCTTTGCTTCTTCTCTTGAGTTCTTGTTTCACCTCATCCCTTTTCCCTTCCGTCTCGTTCCTAAGATCTCGGGATGAGATCTCTTGTTAGTAGAGAAGAGTTGTAATGCCCCGAGTTCGATGCGCCAGGTGTCCGCCAGGTATTATCCATCATTGCCTTTTCATTTGCTTGTGTGTTGCACTTTGCCATGTCATCATGCGCATGTCATTTTGCATATGTGTTCGTTTCATGCATCCGAGCATTTTCCCCGTTGTCCGTTTTGCAATCCGACACTCCTATGCCCTCCGGCGTTCCCCTTGTCTCCTGTTGTGAGCGGGTGTTAAACATTCTCGGAATGGACCATGATTTTCCAAGCGGCCTTGGTACACCACCGGTAGACCGCCTGTCAAGTTTCATGCCATTTGGAGTCCGTTTGATACTCCAACGGTTAACCGGGGTACTATAAAAGCCTCTTTTGTGTGCAGCCCAACACCCCTCCAAATTGGCCCAATAACCCTTCCAAACCCCCTCCATGCTCTCGGTCATTCGATCACGATCGTGTGGGCGAAAACCGCTCCTCATTTGGATTCTCCTAACTCCCTCTACCTATAAATATGCCTCTTCCCCCGAAATTCTCGGTCTAACCCTAGCCTTTTCCTCCTCCTGCCGCCGGACGCGTCCACCCCGCCGCCGGACACGTCCGCGCCGTCGCCCCGGCCAATCCCGCCTCGCCACGTCACCGGCGCCGGCCCCCCTCTCTCTCCTCTGCTGCCAGGGCCCGCGGGGCCCAGATCCAGCCCGCGCGAGCCCGCGTGCCGCCGCCGCCTGGCCCGTCTGCCCGCCTCCTCGTGCGCTCGCGCGCCTCGCCGGACCCGCTCTCCGCCGCCACCCTTCGCCGCCTCGTCGCCGCCATCGCCGGCGCTGCCCGCCTCCACCGCCCGCTGACCCGCGCCCTGCGCCCGGCTTCCCCGCCGCCCGTCGTGCCTCCCGGCGCCGTCGCCCCGCCTCGGCTCCGCCGCCCGGCGCCGCCCCGGCCGCCCCCGGCCGCCGCCACCTCCGCCGATCCCCACCGCACCGCCTACTCCTCCGCCCGCACCGCCTCGGATCCGCCCTCCCCCGAGTCTCCGGCAACGTCTCCAACTCCGGCAAGTTCCATTCCGACGAGCCTCGGGATCCGCGCCAAGAGGAACCCTAGATCTGGATCCAGAGGTCGACCCCGATTTCTTCCAAGTCTTTTTCTGAGATATTTTTAGCTCCTGTTCATCGCATCAAATCTCCTAGCATACTGTTCTATTTTGCGTGCATAATATATCAAAATGTTCATCATGAGATGCTCTTCATTGCTTTCCATTGTGCCATGTTTGTTTGAGTTAATCTTGATGCCCTGATCATCATTGAAAGAGTGCTATATGATGTTAACTGCTGTCTGTTAACAGAACTTGGTGATTTGTCTTTTTCATTGCGTTTTGTATGTGCATCTTATGAGCTTGATGGCTACATGAGTTTTGAGCTACATCATGCCATATCTACAGTGGTGCAATCTATGTATTTTTGTGAGTCTTTTAGTGAGTGCATCGAGCTCGTGAAGTAGGGTACTTGCTGTTGCTATTTTGATAGGCTGAATCTGCTATATTATGATGCTATGTAAACCTGCTGCTACAAGTCGTTCTATGCATAATCTGGAGATTTTCACTAAGGATGTTTTTTTATACATGTCATGCTTTATCCATAAATGCCCCTGGTTGCATTTATAACCTACTGTAGCCTGTTGTAATCTTGATCTCAATTTGCTAAATCATGTTGCTGTCAGCCTGATAACATTAAGTTCAGTTTTGCCTCGTGTTTTGCTACTAATCCATGCACCCTATAAACTTGATCTTGCCATTCTTAGCTTCATACACATGTCTTCTTACTGTTGGTTACCTTTTCATGCCATTTATTGCTCTGTGGTGAGTGGTACGTGCTCAACAACATGCCTACTTATCGTTGTTCCTGCCATGTCCTGTTATTTTGAATCTGTCATATCATTTGCCATGTTTGCATGGATGCCACCATAGTTTATGTTGATCTTTAGAATTAGTTCAGTAAGGGAGTTTTGTTATTTGGCTTTAGTATTAGCATGACATGCCTTTTTTGCCATGATAGCTTCCTATAACGTGTTGTTTGATAGCTCTAAACATTGCATCCTGATGTTATTTCTGCAAAGTCTGAAACTGTTATTATTTGCAATCTTGCCATGTCCTTTTGAGCATGTTCTAGTGATTTCTGGAGATAGCTCAGTGTTCATGTTTTGTCATGCTTTACCCTATACTTCATGCCCATGCCTTTTGTTTTCACGTTGAGATGCTTTAGCATATAGTTTTGATGTGTGCTAGATGCCTAGTTGCTATTTTGGACAGCTTGTCCTTTAAACTTGTATAGAGTGTATGTGTTGAACCGTTGCTCCGTTTTGAGTGTGCTCTATATGAAACTTGCTTGATTTTGCATGAAGTTTCATATTATCATGTTGCATCCATGTTTTGAGAGTGTTTGCTTGATGTTTGGGTGCATTTTGCGTCAATGCCATGTTTTACTTGTTTTGATCATATCTTTCTAGGCCATAGCTCCGAATTAAATGAACTTTATATGTAACTTGACTAGAATCTCGTGTAGATCATCTTGGTGCATCTTAACTTGCTGTTTAACAACCTGAAAATAAGGTTTATTCAGATCTGGAACAATTTCGAAACTTGCATATGAGGACTTACCGGAATTGTTATATGTTGTTTCCGGCCGCATTTAACCTTGCTTTGATGTGTTGTTCTTGTATGCATCATCTTTTTCCATGAGTAGCTTCATGTAGTCTTGTCTTGCATCATACTTGGTTGAGCATCATGTCATGTATATGTGTGGTGTGTTTACCATGTTGTGTGCTTTTTCTCGATAGTTCCCGTTTCGTTGCGATCGTGAGCATTCGTTCGTCTATGCTTGGTTCGTCTTCGTGGCTTCATCTTCTTCATGGACTCATTCTTCTTCCTTGCGGGATTTCAGGCAAGATGACCATCACCTTGGATCTCACTACTATCATTGCTATGCTAGTTTCTTCGTTCTATCGCTTTGCTGCGCTACCTATCACTTGTTCTTCAAGCCTCCCCAAATTTCCATGTCAGCCTCTAACCTTTTCACCCTTCATAGCAAACCGTTGCTTGGATATGTTACCGCTTTGCTCAGCCCCTCTTATAGCGTTGTTAGTTGGAGGTGAAGTTGAAGATTGCTCCATGGTAGACATGATTATGTTGGGATATCACAATATCTCTTATTTAATTAATGCATCTATATACTTGGTAAAGGGTGGAAGGCTCGGCCTTATGCCTGGTGTTTTGTTCCACCCTTGCCGCCCTAGTTTCCGTCATATCGGTATTATGTTCCCGGATTTTGCGTTCCTTACGCAGTTGGGTGATTTATGGGACCCCCTTGACAGTTCGCTTTAAATAAAACTCCTCCAGCAAGGCCCAACCTTGTTTTTACCATTTTCCACACCACCACCTATACCTTTCCCTTGGGTCGGCCAACCCAAGGGTCATCTTTATTATAGCCCCCCGGGCCAGTTCTTCTCTAAGCGCTGGTCCAAATCGGGCAGACTGCGGGGCCACCTCGGGGCAACTCGAGGGTTGGTTTTACTCGTAGGCTGACCTCTCCGGTGTTGCCCTGAGAACGAGATATGTGCAGCTCCTATCGGGATTGTCGGCACATCGGGCGGCTTTGCTGGTCTTGTTTTACCATTGTCGAAATGTCTTGTAAACCGGGATTCTGAGACTGATCGGGTCTTCCTGGGAGAAGGAGTATCCTTCGTTGACCGTGAGAGCTTGTGATGGGCTAAGTTGGGACACCCCTGCAGGGTATAAACTTTCGAGAGCCGTGCCCGCGGTTATGTTGCAGATGGGAATTTGTTAATGTTCGGTTGTAGATAACTTGACACTTGACTTAATTAAAATGCATCAACCGCGTGTGTAGCCGTGATGGTCTCTTCTTGGTGGAGTCCGGGAAGTGAACACGGTTTTGGGTTATGTTTGACGTAAGTATGAGTTCAGGATCACCTCTTGATCATTGCTAGCTTCACGACCGTTCCGTTGCTTCTCTTCTCCCTCTTATTTGCGTATGCTAGCCACCATATCATGCTTAGTCGCTGCTGCAACCTCACCACTTTACCCCTTCCTTCCCATTAAGCTTTGCTAGTCTTGATACCCATGGTAATGGGATTGCTGAGTCCTCATGGCTCACAGATTACTACAACAACAGTTGCAGGTACAGGTTACGCGATGATCATGACGCAAGAGCGATGTTTGCTTGTTTTGGAGTTCTTCTTCTGCTTCTTCTTCGATCAGGGGATAGGTTCCAGGTCGGCAGCCTGGGCTAGCAGGGTGGATGTCGTTTGAGTTTCTTTTTGTGTTTCATCCGTAGTCGGATGGTGCTCTTATGTAAGAGGATTTGTATTCGTGTGGCAGTGTATGCCTTTTGTATGTATCCCCATCTATATGTAATGTTGATGTAATGATATCCACCTTGCAAAAGTGTATCAATATGCGGTTCTATCCTTGGCGGGACCTTCGAGTCTCTTTAGGATAGTATCAAATATTGGGCGTGACAATATTTGAGTTACGAGTTTGGCCTTCATTTAAAACAATGTGGAAAAGTTTCATAGCTCATGCCACATGGAACACCACAGCGTAATGATGTGTCCGAACGTCATAACCGCACTATATTGGATACGGTGCGATCTATGATATATCTTACCGATTTACCACTATAGTTTTTGGGTTATGCATTAAAGACCGCTGCATTCACATTAAATAGGGAACCATCTAAATCTGTTGAGACGACACCATATGAACTATGGTTTAGCAAGAAACCAAAGTTGTCGTTTCTTAAAATTTGGGGCTGCGATGCTTATGTGAAAAAGTTTCAACCTGATAAGCTCGAACCCAAATCGAAGAAGTGGATCTTCATAGAATACCCAAAGGAAACTGTTGGGTACACCTTCTATCATAGATCCGAAGGCAAAATATTCGTTGCTAAAATGGATCCTTTCTAGAGAAGGAGTTTCTCTCGAAAGAATTGAGTGGGAGGAAAGTAGAACTTGATGAGGTAACTGTACCTGCTCCCTTATTGGAAAGTAGTTCATCACATAAATCAGTTCCTATGATTCCTACACCAATTAGTGAGGAAGCTAATGATATTGATCATGAAACTTCAGATCAAGTTACTACCGAACCTCGTAGGTCAACCAGATTAAGATCCGCACCAGAGTGGTATGGTAATCCTATTCTGGAGGTCTTATTACTTGACCATGGCGAACCTACGAACTATGAGGAAGCAATGATGAGCCCAGATTCCGCAAAATGGCTTAAGGCTATGAAATCTGAGATAGGATCCATGTATGAGAACAAAGTATGGACTTTGGTTGACTTGCCCGATGATCGGCAAGCCATAGAAAATAAATGGATCTTCAAGAGGAAGACGGACGCTGATAGTTGTGTTACTATCTACAAAGCTCGACTTGTTGTGAAAGGTTCTTGACAAGTTCAAGGGGTTGACTACAATGAGACTTTCTCACCCGTGGCAATGCTTAAGTCTGTCCGAATCATGTTAGCAATTGCTACATTTTATAAAATATGGAAAATGAATGTCAAAACTGCATTCCTGAATGGATTTCTGGAAGAAGAGTTGTATATGATGCAACCAAAAGGTTTTGTCGATCCGAAAGGTGCTAACAAAGTGTGCATGCTCCAATGATCCATCTATGGACTAGTGCAAGCATCTCGGAGTTGGAATATACGCTTTGATGAGTTAATCAAAGCATATAGTTTTATACAGACTTGCGGTGAAGCCTGTATTTACAAGAAAGTGAGTGAGAGCTCTGTAGCATTTCTAATATTATATGTGGATGACATATTGTTGATTGGAAATGATATAGAATTTCTGGATAGCATAAAGGGATACTTGAATAAGAGTTTTTCAATGAAAGACCTCGATGAAACTGCTTACATATTGGGCATCAAGATCTATAAGATAGATCAAGACGCTTGATAAGATTTTTCAATGAGTATATACCTTGGCAAGTTTTGAAATAGTTCAAAATGGATCATTCAAAGAAGGAATTCTTGTCTGTATTACAACGTGTAAAGTTGAGTAAGACTCAAAACCTGACCATGGCAGAAAATAGAAATAGAATGAAAAGTCATTCCCTATGCCTCAGTCATAGGTTCTATAAAGTATGCTATGCTGTGTACCAAACCTATTGTATACCTTGCTCTGAATTTAGCAAGGGAATGCAATTCTGATCTAAGAGTACATCACTGGATAGCGGTCAAGAATATCCCTAGTAAGGACTAAGGAAATGTTTCTCGATTATGGAGGTGATAAAAGAGCTCGTCGTAAAGAGTTACATCGGTGCAAGCATTTACACCAATCCAGATGACTCTAAATCTCAATCTGGATACATATTGAAAGTGGGAGCAATTAGCTACAGTAGCTCCGTGTAGAGCATTGTAGACATAGAATATTTTTGCAAAATACATATGGCTCTGAATGTGTCAGACCTGTTGACTAAACTTCTCTCACGAGCAAAACATGATCACACCTTAGTACTCTTTGGGTGTTAATCACATATCGATGTGAACTAGATTATTGACTCTAGTAAACCCTTTGGGTGTTGGTCACATGACGATGTGAACTATGGGTGATAATCACATACAAATGTGAATATTGGTGTTAAATCACATGGCGATGTGAACTAGATTATTGACTCTAGTGCAAGTGGGAGACTGAAGGAAATATGCCCTAGAGGAAATAATAAAGTTATTATTTATTTCCTTATTTCATGATAAATGTTTATTATTCTTGCTAGAATTGTATTAACCGGAAACTTGATACATGTGTGAATACATAGACAAAAAGAGTGTCACTAGTATGCCTCTACTTGACTAGCTCATTGAATCAAAGATGGTTAAGTTTCCTAGCCATAGACATGAATTGTCATTTGATTAATGGGATCACATCATTAGGAGAATGATGTGATTGATTGACCCATTTCGTTAGCTTAGCACTTGATCGTTTAGTATGTTGCTATTGCTTTCTTCATGACTTATACATGTTCCTATGACTATGAGATTATGCAACTCCCGTTTACCGGAGGAACACTTTGTGTGCTACCAAACGTCACAACGTAACTGGGTGATTATAAAGGAGCTCTACAGGTGTCTCCAAAGGTACATGTTTAGTTGGCGTATTTCGAGATTAGGATTTGTCACTCCGATTGTCGGAGAGGTATCTCTGGGCCCTCTCGGTAATGCACATCACTATAAGCCTTGCAAGCAAATGTAGCTAATGAGTTAGTTGTGGGATGATGCATTACATAATGAGTAAAGAGACTTGCCGATAACGAGATTGAACTACGTATTGAGATACCGACGATTGAATCTCGGGCAAGTAACATACCGATGACAAAGGGAACAACGTATGTTGTTATGCGGTTCGACCGATAAAGATCTTCGTAGAATATGTAGGATCCAATATGGGCATCCAGGTTCTGCTCTTGGTTATTGACCAGAGAAATGTCTCGGTCATGTCTACATAGTTCTCGAACCCGTAGGGTCCGCACGCTTAACGTTCATTGACGATATAGCATTATATGAGTTATGTATGTTGGTGGCCGAATGTTGTTCGGAGTCCCGGATATGATCACGGACATGACGAGGAACTCCGGAATGGTCCGGAGATAAAGTTTAATATATGAGATAATGTTGTTTGGTCTCCAGAAGGGTTCCGGAATTCACTGGAAGGGGTTCCGGATGTTTCCCGAAATGTTTGGGTACGAGAACACGTTATTTGGGCCAAAGGGGAAAGCCCACAAGGTTTTTGGAAAGCACAAAAGAAAGTTTTGCGGAGTCCAGGGGCCAGAGGCCAGGGTCCCTGGCGTCTGGGTCCAGACGCCGGGAACCCTGGCGTCTGGCCCTGGAGTCCGAGAAGGACTCTTGCCTTTCGGGTGAAACCGACTTTGTGGAGGCTTTTACTCCAAGTTTCGACCCCAAGGCTCAACATATAAATAGAGGGGCAGGGCTAGCATCAGAAAGAGATCAAGAAACACCAAGCCGTGTGCCGGCAACCCCGTCCCCTCTAGTTTATCCTCCGTCATAGTTTCCGTAGTGCTTAGGCGAATCCCTGCGGAGATTGTTCTTCACCAACACCATCACCACGCCATCGTGCTGCCGGAACTCATCTACTACTTCGCCCCTCTTGCTGGATCGAGAAGGTGAGGACGTCATCAAGCTGAACGTGTGCTGAACGCGGAGGTGCCGTACGTTCGGTAATTGATCGGGGCGGATCGTGAAGGTGTACGACTACATCAACAACGTTGATAAACGCTTCCGCTTAGCGATCTTCAAGGGTATGAAGATACACTCTCCCCTCTCGTTGCTATGCATCACCATGATCTTGCGTGTCGTAGGATTTTTTTTTGAAATTACTACGTTCCCCAACAAAATATGCAAGCTCCAACGATCCATCTATGGACTGGTGCAAGCATCTCGTAATTGGAATATACGCTTTGATAAGTTGATCAAAGCATATAGTTTTATACAGACTTGCGGTGAAGCCTGTATTTACAAGAAAGTGAGAGGGAGCACTACAACCTTTTTGATAAGTATATGTGAATGACATATTGTCGATCAGAAATGATGTAGAATTTTCTGGAAAGCATACAGGAGTGTTTGAAAGGAGTTTTTCAAAGGAAGACCTCGGTGAAGCTACTTACATATTGAGCATCAAGATCTATAGAGATAGATCAAGTCGCTTGATAAGTGTTTCGAATGAGTACATACCTTGACAAGTTTTTGAAGTAGTTCAAAATGGAACAGTCAAAGAAAGAGTTCTTGCCTGTGTTGCAAGGTGTGAAGTTGAGTAAGACTCAAAGCCCGACCACGATAGAAGATAGAGTGCCTCAGCCATAGGTTCTATAAAGTATGCCATGCTGTGTAGCAGATGTATTGTATACCTTTCCATGAGTTTGGCAAGGGATTATAATTTTGATCTAGGAGTAGATCACTGCACAGTGGTCAAAATTATCCTTAGAGGACTAAGGAAATATTTCTCGGTTATGGAGGTGATAAAGAGTTCGTCATAAAGAGTTGCATCGATGCAAGCTTTGACACTGATCTGGATGACTCTAAGTTACAATCCGGATACATATTGAAAGTGGGAGCAATTAGCTAAAGTAGCTCCGTGGAGACCATTGTAGACATAGAAATTTGCAAAATACATACGGACCTGAATTTGGCAGACCCGTTGACTAAACTTCTCTCACAAGCAAAACATGATCACACCTTAGTACTCTTTGGGTGTTAATCACAGGGCCATGTGAATTAGGTTACTGACTCTAATAAACACTTTCAGTGTTGGTCACATGACGATGTGAACTATGGGTGTTAATCACATGGTGATGTGAACTATTGGTGTTAAATCACATAGCGATGTGAACTAGATTATAGACTCTAGTGCAAGTGGGAGACTGAAGGAAATATGCCCTAGAGGCAATAATAAAGTTATTATTTATTTCCTTATTTCATGATAAATATTTATTATTCATGCTAGAATTGTATTAACTGGAACCTTAGTACATGTGTGAATACATAGACAAAACAGAGTGTCCCTAGTATGCCTCTACTTGACTAGCTCGTTAATCAAAGATGGTTAAGTTTCCTAACCATAGACATGTGTTGTCATTTGATGAACGGGATCACATCATTAGAGAAAGATGTGATCAACAAGACCCATCCGTTAGCTTAGCACTATGATCGTTTAGTTTATTCACTACAAAAAAAGACACATCCGTGACATTTTGGGCCGAACGAAATTTTTTTCTATCATACATATGACACTTCTATGACGATAATTGTGACAAAACCCGGTATCATCATAGATGTGGTGGGCTCCTACTTCTATGACAAAAAATCATGACAAAAAATGGGCTTTTCGTCCTGGGCGGGCCGGAGACGCAGCTGTATGACATTCTTTGGGCCGTCCATGACGGAAAAAAACGTGGTAGAAGCGAGGGGGAGGAAAATTTCAGGGAGTTGCCGGTTACGGTGGGAGGTCGGGGGCCGAGCGATGCGCGTTTCTCTCGTACACGTACGCGCGTGTGTGTTAGGCGTTGGCTCTAACTGAACCCGAGCAAGGCGTTGGGCTCTAAATGAACCCGAGCGATTGCACTGCAGGCTACGCGTTACTGAACCCAAGTGATCGATCGATGGCTGTTAACTGAACCTGATCGAGCGATTCCATCGCTACTGCTGCTAACTGAAGCCGATCGATTGGATAAACAGTGAGCGTTGGGGGGGGGGGGGTTGGATGAACAGTGAGTGGTGGCGTTGCCTCTGGATGAACAGGACCCCGTGGTGTGGAGGGCTAGATGAACAGTAGATGGTGGAGGGGTGCCCGTGGAGGGGTGGTTGAACAGGACCCCGTGGTGTGGAGGGCTAGATGAACAGTAGACGGTGGAGGGGTGCCCGTGGAGGGGTGGTTGAACAGGAACCGATGGAGTAGCACGCGGTGGAGGCTAGATGAACAGGAGCCCGTGGAGGCTGGAGGAGGTCGACGGTAGCCCGTGGAGGCTGGAGAAGGTCGACGGTGGAGATGAACAGTATCCCGTGGAGTCCCGTTTTGCGGTACGCCACACCCCTCTCAATGAACAGGACCCCCGTTTCGACCGTAGCGCTCCAACACAAGTCCGTTTCGTCCGTTTTGCGGTATGCCACACCCCTCCAGATCAACAGGACCCCCGTTTCGACCGTAGGAGGTCCATTTCATCCGTTTTGCGGTACGCCACACCCCTCCCGATCAACAGGACCCCCGTTTCGACCGTAGGAGGTCCATTTCCTCCGTTTTGCGGTACGCCACACCCCTCCCGATCAACAGGACCTCGTTCCGAACGTAGGAGGTCCGTTTCCTCCATTGTGCGGTACGCCAGGCCTCGTTTCCATCGCATGTTCCATCCAAGCCCTCCCGATGAACACGACCATGCATTCCGTTCCGACCCAGCCGGTTGGCTCCCACGCGTTCCGTTGCCTCCCGATGAACATGACGCATTCCGTTGCCTCCCCATGAACACGACGCATTTCATTGCCTCCCCATGAACTTGACGACGACACTGTTTCTCCGTTCTGACCCAGCCATGTACACGAGCCCTGGCCGTACGTATGCGCGAGTAGGCGTTCGAGACCCCGCCCGTATGTACACATACATGGCCGTATTTTATTTCTTGCACCCTGGCCGCTGTACGTACGTGTACATGCTATGTGCGCGCCTCTACTACGACACGTGCACGCCTCTACTACGACACGTGCGCGCCTCTACATCGACCAGTATGTACGTACACGTTCGCGACCAGGATGACAATGCTACATACGCTTCGACCAGGTGGGTCCCGACTGTCAGGCACTTCCTTGCCTGCGAAGATGTAGCTGGTGGGTCCCAGCAGTCAGGGAGGGCGAATCGTTTTGTTTTTTTGCCTGGACGCACTTCCTTGCATGCGAAGGTGTAGCTGGTGGGTCCCAGCAGTTAGGAGGGCGAATCGTTTTTTTGCCTGGACACACTTCCTTGCGTGCGAAGATGAAGCTGATGGGTCCTAGCAGTGAGGGGGAAACATTTTTTCCACGAAATACAGTGGCCCGTTCGGTGGGTCCCAGCTGTCAGGTGGAGGAATCATTATTTTCCGCGTAATAAGGAGGCACTTCCTTGCTGCGGCCGTGGACCCAGCTGTCAGCCTCTCCACGTACAGTCCATGTCCGAGAAGTCGTTCCTTGACCACGTTGACCAGGCCGCGCCAAGAGCACCACGGTGGTGGACGATGGCGAGGCCTAGGAAGGGGACTACGCGGTGCCGGGAAAGACGCGGTAGTGGAAGCCCGCGCGGAGAGGAGTACGAGGGTTCACTGGTTCGGCTGCAGTGTGAGGCTGCCGTCGCTGCAGGGCCTGGCCAGCGGTGGGAATAGTAGGGGGCGGTGAGGCCTCCGCGGCAGCACAGCCGGCTACGAGAGGCAGGAGCATGCGGCACGACCGCGCTGCTTTGGGCGGCTGGAGCAAGAAGACTAGAGGTTGAAGAAGCACTACGGCCGTTGGATGGACATCGTACGGTCATTAGAGCTAGAATCGTTCATATTGACTAAGTTAAAAAAGCCCTCCGCCCCCGTCAACTTAGTTAGCCCACAAGTCATCCTCCCACTATGGTGGGTCCTAGCTAGCAGGGTGGGTATTCATTTTTTTGTGCGTAATAAGGAGGCACTTCCTTGCGTGCGAAGATATAGCTGGTGGGTCCGACATGTCAGCGGGGGGAATGTTTTTTCGTGAAATACAGAGGCCCTTCCGGTGGGTCCTAGCTGTCAGGTGGAGGAATCATTATTTTGCGCGTATAGTCCATGGCCGATGGATGTCGTTCATTGACCATGTTGACCAGGCCGCACCAAGAGCACCATGGCGGTGGATGACTACGAGGCCTAGGAAGGGAACGACACGGAGCCGGGGAAGACTCGGCAATGGTTGCCCACGCGGTGGGGAGTACGAGGATTTACTGGTCCGGCTGCCGTCGCCGGAAAATAACAGGAGGTGTGGGTGAGTAGAGGAATGGCCTGGCCAGCAATGAAGTAGGGTGGGGCGGTGCGGCCTGTGCGGCAGCACAGCCGGCCATGGGAGGCGGAGCAGGCAATCCCACCAGCGTTGGTTTGGGCGGCTGGAGCAAGAAGATCAGATATTGAAGAAGCGGCACGGCCGTTGGATTAACATCCAACGGTCACTGCTGCTAGAATCGTTTGTGGACTAAGTTGACAAAGTCAAAGTACACGTCAACCTGGTAGACCCACAAGTCAGCCTCCAAATCTGTCCCAAACAGCATACAACCCAAAATTTCTAGCCAGATTCAAATTAATTTTAAATCTAAATATACCTTAATTTAAATTCAATGAAATTTTACCTGCACAAAAACAATGAAATTTAAAATATCAAAATCCGAAAGAAAACAATATTTTGGAACTAATTGCCTGTTTGCTGTATTTTTTCATTATACAACCCATTTATTATTACTTATAGCCCATTTCTTATTACTTATAGCCCATTTCTTATTACATATAGCCCATTTTCTGGGCAAAATGCATCCCTCCTCGTCTTGAAAGATTTCCGGCCCAACAGGGCGTGGAAAAGCAAGTAGGCCTATGTTGGTTATTTTGCAAAAAACAAAATAGCTTGCTAGCCATTTTTCAGAAAGGAAAAAAACAAACTGGGCTGGTCATGTGCTAAACATATGAAATAAAAGCCTGGGCTAGACGGGCCACGGGTCCCGCACAACCCAGTTGATACCCTTCTCCGTCCCGAAAAAACAAAATTACTGCGCGTGCTGCTGGGTCCCTACTGTCATCCTCACCATGTACAGTCATCTCCTTATTCCTCTCGATTGTTGACCATGTTGACAACACCGGAGGGCGGCGCCACGGCGAGCGAACCAAGGCAGAGGACGATGGTGAGGCCTCGGACGGGAACGAACAGGAGCCGGGGAAGATCACAGCTAGCCGTGGGAGGCGGGAGCAGGCGGTCCCGCCGGCACTGGTTTGGCTTTGGCGGCTCGAGGAAGAAGAGACTGAAGAAACGCGACAGATGTTGAATGTCAATCCAATGGTCAAGGTTGGCACAATCGTTTTTTGACTAAGTGGACACCAAGTAGCATACTTTTTTATATATAGGAAGAAAACTGCAAGGAAAATGCGATTGTCTGCCGTCCTCCTCACAGGGAACGTTCGCCACATAAGTGACTAGCGCCCTTGGTTTTCAACTGAGAGGTCTTGGGTTCGAGTCCGAGGAACTCTCAATTTTGTCCTCCTTCCTTCCTCGCAAAAAAAGGGGAAAGAAAATAAAAGACTTGGGAAGGCATACAGAACAAGCTAGTGTACCAGTAAAGAGACGTTGCCGAGTTTTAGAAAAAAGAAAGACGTGCTCCTGTAGCTGGTTCGAATCCAAACCTAGACTATGACTATATATGGTGCTATGCTACTCTGCAAGTAATGAAACTGACATATCCAACGTTCGCTTCTCCTCTTCTCTACTTACTCTGCCTAGCATCAGAAGCTTTGGCCGCAGCAACCATGTCCGTTGGCTGCTCGTCCACCTGCTCTTCAGCAGGCAACAACCAGATATGCGCCAAGTCACCACCCATACCATCGCCTGTGGGTCTCATCACAACCCCGCTGGCACACGCACCGCAGCCGATTGCTCATTGCAACCCGCTACCATTGGTGTGGTGCCATTGCTGAAAATCATGCAGAGTCATCCGTCGTGTCTCAACCATAATCCGCAACCGTGGCCGAGTCTTCTACAAATGCCCGAATCATGGGGTAATAATATGTTTAAGTGTTGTTCTGCTGCTTTCAGTTGTTGATTTTTTTAATAGTTCTGTTGATGATCTTCCAATTTGATTCGTGCAGAAAAGGGAAGATTCGTGTGATTTGTATTTCTGGGAAGTTGCTGATGTGGGGGAATGCAACTATGCTGATTATCTGGTTAGCCGAGGAATCCCAATACCAGCAGGTTGGGGTGTTGGATAGGTAACTGAAGGAACGACAGAAGAGGAAGATGCAGAGTAGAAGGTTAAAGATGCAGTTCCTCTGATCATGGCCAAGCAACAGCTGCTGAACGGCCTTGACAGCAATGAGGAGATGAAAGAGCTTGTGAAGATAATGGGCAAAATCAATGTGCTCTGTAGGATGATTGTCTCTTTATTTGAAGTGTATCTAGCACTCGTGATGTATTCAGTGGCTACGACATTAGCACTTTGCTGAAACTTGTGTAGCAGGCTGGGTGTAGTGTTGTGAACATATAATAATTTCTATTAACAGAAATCAGGGGGTATCCCCTTTTGCTCATATAAATAAATAAATAGCAGAGGCCCTGTCAGGTCAGCTTTGTTCTCATTTGAAGATGTCGAGCAAATTGCAGTCCAACAACAAATTATGTCATCAAATTCAAGTTTCACAGCCAAATATGAGTACAAGTAAACAACAATGTCATCATGTTTTAGTTGTCATGCAATCACCAAACACAAATCAGCATACATAACAAGTGATGTTCTCATAGCAAAATACTAAACAACATGTTCATCAGGTTTCAGTTGTCATAGCAAACACAATTTCACATAGTAGATAAAAAACGTCTTCTGACAGGCAAATACGACAAAAGGAATGTAATCATCATCCGCAGCAGCAGCGCAAATGAAGGAAATATGCCCTAGAGGCAATAATAAAGTTATTATTTATTTCCTAATTTCATGATAAATGTTTATTATTCATGCTAGAATTGTATTAACCGGAAACATAATACATGTGTGAATACATAGACAAACATAGTGTCACTAGTATGCCTCTACTTGACTAGCTCGTTTATCAAAGATGGTTATGTTTCCTATCCATGGACAAAAGAGTTGTCATTTGATTAACGGGATCACATCATTAGGAGAATGATGTGATTGACTTGACCCATTCCGTTAGCTTAGCACTTGATCATTTAGTATGTTGCTATTGCTTTCTTCATGACTTATACATGTTCCTATGACTATGAGATTATGCAACTCCCGTTTACCGGAGGAACACTTTGTGTGCTACCAAACGTCACAACATAACTGGGTGATTATAAAGGAGTACTACAGGTGTCTCCAAAGGTACATGTTGGGTTGGCATATTTCGAGATTAGGTTTTGTCACTCCGATTGTCCGAGAGGTATCTCTGGGCCCTCTCGGTAATGCACATCACTATAAGCCTTGCAAGCAATGTGACTAATGAGTTAGTTGTGGGATGATGCATTACGTAACGAGTAAAGAGACTTGCCGGTAACGAGATTTAACTAGGTATTGGATACCGATGATCAAATATCGGGCAAGTAACATACCGATGACAAAGGGAACAACATATGTTGTTATGCGGTTTCACCGATAAAGATCTTCGTAGAATATGTAGGAACCAATATGGGCATCCAGGTCCCGCTATTGGTTATTGACCGAGAATGGTTCTAGGTCATGTCTACATAGTTCTCGAACCCGTAGGGTCCGCACGCTTAACGTTATGATGACAGTTATATCATGAGTTTATAAGTTTTGATGTACCGAAGGAGTTCGGAGTCCCGTATGAGATCGGGTTCATGACGAGGAGTCTCGAAATGGTCGAGACGTAAAGATCGATATATTAGACGACTATATTCGGAGTTAGGAAAGGTTCCGAGTGATTCGGGTATTTTCGGGGGTACCGGGGAGTTACAGGAATACGAGGAAGAAGCATTGGGCCTCAAGGGCCAAGTGGTGGAAGAGAGGAAGAAGGGCGCGCGGCCTCCCTAGCCCAAACCGAATTGGACTAGGGGGCCGGCGCCCTTTCCTTCTTCTCCTCCCTCTACTTCCTTCTCATTCTCCTCCCCTTCCTTCCCTTCTCCTAGTAGGACTTGGAAAGAGGGGGGAATCCTACTTGGAGTAGGATTGCCCCCCTAGGGCGCGCCTCCTCCCCTTGGCCGGCCCCCTCCCCCTTGCTCCTTTATATACGGGGGCAGGGGGCACCCCATGACACACAAGTTGATCTACGGATCGTTCCTTAGCCGTGTGCGGTGCCCCCTCCACCATATTCCACCTCGGTCATATCGTCGCGGAGTTTAGGCGAAGACCTGCGCCGGTAGAACATCATCATCGTCACCACACCGTCGTGCTGACGGAACTCATCTCCGGAGCTCGGCTGGATCGGAGGCCGGAGATCGTCATCGAGCTGAACGTGTGCTGAACTCGGAGGCCCCGTACGTTCGGTGCTTGGATCGGTCGGATCGTGAAGATGTACGACTACATCAACCGCTTTGTGCTAACGCTTCCGCTTACGGTCTACGAGGGTACGTGGACGAACACTCTCCCCTCTCGTTGCTATGCCATCACCATGATCTTGCGTGTGCGTAGGAATTTTTTTGAAATTACTACGTTCCCCAACAGTGGTATCAGAGCCTAGGTTTTAAGCGTTGGTGTTATATGCACGAGTAGAACACAAGTGAGTTGTGGGCGATACAAGTCATACTGCTTACCAGCATGTCATACTTTGGTTCAGCGGTATTGTTGGATGAAGCGGCCCGGACCGACATTACGCGTACGCTTACGCGAGACTGGTTTTACCGCCGTGCTTTGCACATAGGTGACTAGCGGGTGTCAGTTTCTCCAACTTTAGTTGAATCGAGTGTGGCTACGCCCGGTTCTTGCGAAGGTTAAAACAGCACCAACTTGACGAACTATCGTTGTGGTTTTGATGCGTAGGTAAGAACGGTTCTTGCTCAGCCCATAGCAGCCACGTAAAACTTGCAACAACAAAGTAGAGGACGTCTAACTTGTTTTTGCAGGGCATGTTGTGATGTGATATGGTCAAGACGTGATGAGATATAAGTTGTTGTATGAGATGATCATGTTTTGTTGAAGTTATCGGCAACTGGCAGAAGCCCTATGGTTGTCTCTTTGTTGCATAAGATGCAAGTGCCAAATAATTGCTTTACTTTATCGCTGTGCGATAGCAATAGTTGCAAGAGAAATAGTTGGCGAGACGACCATGTGACGACACATTGATATAGATCAAGATGATGAAGATCATGGTGTCGTGCCGGTGACGATAGAGATCATGACAGTACTTTGGAGATGGAGATCAAAGGCGTAAGATGATCATGTCCATATCATGTCACATATTTTGATTGCATATGATGTTTATCTATTATACATCTTATTCTTGCTTTGATTGACGGTAGCATTTTAAGATGATCTCTCACTAATTATCAAGAAGTGTTCTCTCTGAGTATGCACCGTTGCCAAAGTTCGTCGTGCCCAGACACCACGTGATGATCGGGTGTGATAAGCTCTACGTCCATCTACAATGGGTGCAAGCCAGTTTTGCACACGCAGAATACTCGGGTTAAACTTGACGAGCCTAGCATATGCAGATATGGCCTCGGAACACGGAGACCGAAAGGTCGAGCGTGAATCATATAGTAGATATGATCAACATAGTGATGTTCACCATTGAAAACTAATCCATCTCACGTGATGATCGGTTATGGTTTAGTTGATTTGGATCACGTGATCACTTAGATGACTAGAGGGATGTCTATCTAAGTGGGAGTTCTTAAGTAATATGATTAATTGAACTTAAATTTATCATGAACTTAGTCCTCGTAGTATTTTGCAAATTATGTTGTAGATCAATTGCTTGCGTTGTTGCTTTCATATGTTTATTTTGATATGTTCCTAGAGAAAATTGTGTTGAAAGATGTTAGTAGCAATAATGCGGATTGGATCCATGATCTGAGGTTTATCCTCATTGCTGCACAGAAGAATTATGTCCTTAATGCACCGCTAGGTGACAAACCTATTGCAGGAGCAGATGCAGACGTTATGAACGTTTGGCTAGCTCAATATGATGACTACTTGATAGTTCAGTGCACCATGCTTAACGGTTTAGAATCGGGACTTCAAAGACGTTTTGAACGTCATGGACCATACGAGATGTTCCAGGAGTTGAAGTTAATATTTCAAGCAAATACCCGAGTTGAGAGATATGAAGTCTCCAACAAGTTCTAAAGCTAAAAGATGGAGGAGAATCGCTCAACTAGTGAGCATGTGCTTAGACTGTCTGGGTACTTCAATCGCTTGAATCAAGTGGGAGTTAATCTTCCAGGTAAGATAGTGATTGACAGAATTCTCTAGTCACCATCACTAAGTTACTAGAACTTCGTGATGAACTATAGTATGCAAGGGATGACGGAAACGATTCCCGAGCTCTTCGTGATGTTGAAATCGATGAAGGTAGAAATCAAGAAAGAGCATCAAGCGTTGATGATTGACAAGACCACTAGTTTCAAGAGAAGGGCAAAGGGAAAGAAAGGGAACTTCAAGTGGAAAGACAAGCAAGTTGTCACTCCTGCGAAGAAGCCCAAAGCTGGACCATAGCCTGAAACTGAGTGTTTACACTGCAAAGGAAATGGTCACTGGAAGCGGAAATGCCCTGAATATTTGGTGGATAAGAAGGATGGCAAAGTGAACAAGGGAATATTTGATATACAGATTATTGATGTGTGCCTTACTAGTGTTTATAGTAGCCCCTGAGTATTTGATACTTGTTCGGTTGCTAAGATTAGTAACTCGAAACAGGAGTTACAGAATAAACAGAGACTAGTTGAAGGGAAAGTGACGATGAGTGTTGGAAGTAGTTCCAAGATTGATATGATCATCATCACACACTCCCTAAACTTTTGGGATTAGTGTTAAACCTAAATAAATGTTATTTGGCGTTTGCGTTGAGCATGAATATGATTTGATCGTGTTTATTGCAATACAAGTTATTCATTTAAAATCAGAGAATAATTGTTGTTCTGTTTACATGAATAAAACCTTCAATGGTCATACACCCAATGAAAATAGTTTGTTGGATCTCGATCGTAGTGATACACATATTCATAATATTGAGGCCAAAAGATGCAAAGTTAATAATGATAGTGCAACCTATTTGCGGCACTGCCGTTTGGGTCATATCGGTGTAAAGCGCATGAAGAAACTCCATAAAGATGGATTTTCGGAATCACTTGGTTATGAATCATTTGATGTTTGCGAACCGTGCCTTTTGGGCAAGATGACCAAAACTCCGTTCTTCGGAACAATGGAACGAGCTACTGACTTATTGGAAATAATACATACTGATGTATGCAGACCAATTAGTATGAAGGCTCGTGGCAAGTATCGTTATTTTCTTACCTTCACAAGATGATTTCAGCAGATATGGGTATATCTACTTGATGAAACATAAGTCTGAAATAGTTGAAAGGTTCAAAGAATTTCAGAGTGAAGTGGAAAAATCATCGTAATAAGAAAATAAAGTTTCTGCAATCTGATCGCGGAGACGAATATTTGAGTTACGAGTTTGGTCTTCAATTAAAAAATGTGGAATAGTTTCACAGCTCACGCCACCTGGAACACCACAACGTTATGGTGTGTCCGAACGTCGTAACCGCACTTTATTGGATATGGTGCGATCTATGATGTCTCTTACTGATTTACCAATATTGTTTTGGGGTTATGCATTAGAGATAGCTGCATTCACATTAAAAGGGCACCATCTAAATCCGTTGAGACGACAACATATGAACTGTGGTTTAGCAAGAAACCCAAGTTGTTGTTTCTTAAGGTTTGGCGCTGCGATACTTATGTGAAAAAGTTTCATCCTGATAAGCTCGAACCCAAATCGGAGAAGTGTGTCTTCATAGAATACCCAAAGGAAATTGTTGGGTACACCTTCTATGTGACATCCCAAATTTCCAATTTGGCATGTTATACATAGATCATCCATGCATATCATATTTTATTGCTTTTTCGTTTGCAATCCTCGAAAACCTAAGCAACTCAAGGACCTTCGGAGAGAGTTGGGGATTTTCTAATTTTCATACTTGAATTTTATCAAATAGTGAAGACGAGGATTTGATTTTAATTATTTTCTCTCCGGATAATATTTCATTTAAAAATATTAAATGAGGGGAGATAATATGACTTCTCCAAAATAATTGAAATATCGGAGGAAAAATGTTTAATCATTTTTCGGGATTTTATTTGAATTTATTTCGGGATTTTATTGCTCCTAGAAAAATGTTGCATATTTTAAAAAATTACATTTTAGGGGCCAAGAAAAGTTCATCTTGTTCTAAATATTTTATTTAGGCGGAGAAAACTTGTTTTGGAATTTTTAGATTTTTATTTATTTTTATAGGAATTATTCTTCGGCGGAATGTTTAAAAAAAATCTCGCGCCCGACTGGGCCGAAGGCCCAGCCGAGCAGGCCGGCCCAGCCAGCCGCCGCCGCCGCCTTCCCCGCGTGCGCGCCGTGCGCCGCACGGATGCCGAGGGCGAAGTCCGAGCCGGACTCCACCCCCGGGCGCCCCCTCGCCCAAGCCAGCCCCGCCCCGCCCCCTATAAAGCCGCCGCCCCGCCGCCGCATCGCCGCCACCACCACCGCAGCCCCGCCGCCGCATCGCCACCACCACCACCGCAGCCCGCCGCCGCCGCAGCCGCAGCCCACCGCCGGAGCCGCCGCCGCAGCCCCGCGTCGTCGCCGCCACTTTCCGCCGCAGCCCCGCATCTCGCCGCCGCCACCGAAGCCCCGCCGGAGCCGCCGCCTCGTCGGATGAGCCACCGGAGGTACCCGATCCCCGCCGCCGGTTTTCCTAAATAAACCCTCGGTTTTTTTTGAAAACCCTAGATCGTTTTTTTCCTAGATCGGTTTATTTTTTTTCCCGGTTTATTTACTTAGCGAACGTCCGTTCGTCCGTTCGTTTTAACGAACGCATTCTCTGTTTAGTTTCTGTTAACGAATGTTCGTTCGTTTAGCAGTTCGTCGTTTTTCTTTTTATTGGTTTTATTCCGCGATTATTCTGATCGCGATTTCTGATCTAATTTTCAAACCTATTTATCTTTTCGCTCGTTTATCGGAATCAGGCGATTCAAGCGCCTGGAGTTTCATCTCGAAACCCTATTTCCGAATAATCAACTCAAACAAGATTTTTCTTCTGTAAAATTTGACTTAGATCCAGAATAGCAAAACGAAGTTGTTTCTATTGCCGTTTGAGTTTCGTTGCTTTGTTTTATTTGATTCTTTTTTCCAACCGGAGTTCTTAAGTTGAACTCTCCGGTCAGACTCTTTTATTTGGAGTTCTACTTGTGCATCTTTGATTGTTGCTTATTTATGTTATTGTTTGCTTGCGCTAGAATTTCCGGAGTGCGAAGCGTGTTACTACGAGTCTCTAGGATACCCGGATCGTCAGCAAGGCAAGTAACACTTTGATCATATCCCTTTCATACCCGGTTTTTACGCATTAGTTTCAATCCTCAAACATTGCATGATTAGGATGCCTTAACATGTGGGTATTGGGAAGTAGTTGCTGAGGTAGAACCTATTGCCCTGTTTCATATCAAACCCTTGGGAGTTACTTCTAGGTTATGCTTATATTGCCATGCTATGCTCGTAGACGTGGATTGGGTTTGAGTGATATCCATGACAGATGTGAGATTGATAATTAATGGTTTAGTTAAGGTGGCAACTTTAATACACATCTGGGTGGATTGAGGCACCTGGGGTTACCAGTGATTGCCTGTTTTATTTTTGGAAATCCCGGGGTTACCGTGTGATTCTCCTATGGACCACCACCCAGGCTCAAAGGGAACTGAGTCTATTCATGCTAGAAACTTCCGTGTGTAGCCGCAAGCTATTATGGGCTCTAGCATAGTTTGAGTAAGTTGCGTGAAGCTCTTGAAGAGGTGGATCAGCAGGTAGTGGGTTTGTAGGTTTGGTATGGTCTGCCCGGAGTAGAGAGTTAATGCTTCTGAAAGACTGTGTCTCGGTCATCCGTCTCTCAAACACCATGCAGTGCGAGAATCAACGGAGGCGATCGAGTCTTGCAGGGAAAAGTGCGCAAACCTCTGCAAAGTGTATAATCTAATCATGGTTAGCCGTGTCCCCGGTTATGGACAATTTTGCGTATCTAGTACTTGAGTATTCGCATGTATCTCAACACTCTTAAACTAATATTGCTGGGTTGTTAACTACTTTTAATTGGGATCATTGAGTTGGGGTTTACCTTCTCAAATGATGTTTCAACTACCATGATAGTTAAATTAAACTGATTCCTTTGTAGTAGGGAAAAATTGGCTTTTCACAAAAACTGTAACCATAGAGCTTTCCACCAGCCAAATATGCATGTAGTAGTAGCATTATTCTGTTATTGCTCTTTTGTGTTACATTGCCAGCATATTCCATGTGCTGACCCGTTCTCGGGCTGCAACGTATTATGTTGCAGACTTTTCAGACGAGGAGTAAGGTTCATAGGTCATTGCCGTGCAGCTCAGTTATGCCATTGGAGTTGATGGACTCACTTTATCTTCCAAGCCTTCCGCTGTTATCGCATTAGATGGCCTTAAGCCATATTATTGTAATAAGTTCTCTTTGGAGACATTCGATGTAATAAGTGTGTGATTGCTACTCTGTTATAAATCCTTCGAAGTACTGTGTGGTGTCAGCATTACTGATCCAGGGATGACACCTGAGCACAGAGACTTGACCATCTGAGGTCGGGTCGCTACAAGATGGTATCAGAGCACACGCTGAGTGTAGGACACGACCACTAAGATAAACCATAGGTCACACTCTCTTCTCATTTCTGACTCCTCTTCTCTTTCCACTCTTTAGGATGAAGGAGATGAAGACCAAGTTCGCACAACCGGATGAAGACACACCTTTTGGACGCCACTTGAAGGAAGTCACTAGGTACTTGAATATTGGAATACCAAGCTTCACTGGGAACAACGCCACACTACCGGAAGAAGAGCGATGGATGATTCAAGTATGAGTTCCAGGAAGGACGTTCTCGCCAAATTCTAAACCCATAGAGTTTTCTTTCAAAGCACCCACTTGGAGCCTTGGCAAGAGTATGGCAGCTCATATTACCATGGGACGCATTGGAGAAATCTACAACAAAGAGCTAGAGGATACCACCTATCAAATATGTGGGCGCCGAGATGAGCAATGGGAGATGATCAGCACCAGGAAGGATAGATATGTCGCAGCCTTTATCCAGGAGCAAAACCAGCACATTCGACGTTAGGAGAACCAGATGTGCGCAGACATGATCGAGTTGAAGAAGGCGAAGACTAGGATCATCGAGCTGGAGGAAGAACTTAGGTTCACACGCGATGGATATGAGGAGGAAATCAAGACGCTATTGGAGAAGAATGACGACCTAGTCGGGATGATCGGAATTTTCATGGGAGGACCAGTTCCGAAAGAAGACCTCATACGTCCGGACAACTACATCATCATCGACGACACCGACTCGGATTCAAGTGATGATGATTTCGAAGATGAAGCTGGAGCAGACATCATGGAGTATTCCACCGATCAAAATTTCTAGATGACCACCATATGATAATAGTATTTCCCCCATGTAACTAGTAGTAGTGAGCACTTTTGCGATAGTCCTAGACCCTTTTGTATGCCCTTGCTTGTGTGATTGAATGAATGTTTGTGTTTGCCTCATATACATATGGGTAGTGTTTCCCCCTAGATCTTTTCTATTCTAAATCTCTTCCATCTAAACCCATCAGATGCCTCCGAGGAGAGACCCCGAGTTTGTTTTCCCAACGGAGATCACCCAGTTGATCCAGCAGCAGAATGCCCTGATGCAGTTGTTAGTTCAGAACCAGGGCAATGCCAATAACAACAATGCCAACAACAACAACCCGCCGCCAGTGGACAACCTCGCCCGTTTCTTAAGGTTACAGTCGCCGGTGTTCTCTAGTAGCATCGAGCCAATAGTTGCAGATGATTGGCTACGTCGTATTGGAAGGGAGTTAACCACCGCCGGATGCACAGATGCTGAGAAGGTGCGTTTTGCCGCACACCAACTAGATGGACCTGCAGCAGCATGGTGGGAAAATTTCACAACCACCTATCCTATCGACACTGTCACATGGGCTCAGTTTCAGCAGGCTTTTCGCACTGCCCATGTCTCGACTGGAGCTATGCAGATGAAGAAGCGTGAGTTTCGCAACCTACGCCAAGGGAATCGTACTACGTGGATGAGTTTAGCAAGTTGTCACGTTATGCCCCTGATGATGTGGCCACAAATGCCGCGAAGCAGGAGAAGTTTATGGAAGGGCTGAATGATGAGATGAGTATGCAGTTGATGGTAGCAACCTTCAACAACTACCAGGAGTTGGTAGATAAGGCCCTGATGATTGAAGGGAAGTAGCAGCAGATTGATAACCGTAAGAGGAAGTATGGACAAGGAAAATACAATTAAGGAGCTCACCAGAAGCCTCGTTTGACCCCGAACTCAGGAGGACTTGTTCATAACCATGGAGGACATAACCATGCTGGAGGAGGATCGCATAACCATAATGGTGTGAAGAACGGGAATGGGAATGGAGCCAACAATAATCAGAACCGCTCTAACCCATCTACACCCGCAAAGAGAGACTTAAGACAAGTTGTTTGCTACAAGTGCGGGAAGACAGGGCACTACGCCAATGACTGCTTTGAAGGAAAGAATGGGAATGGAAACGGGAGCGCAGGGAAGAAGCCCAATCCATTCAACAAAGTACAAGTGAACCACATTAACGTGGAGGAGGTTGAAGAGCAGCCGGACGCGCTAATAGGTAAGTTTTTGGTTCAGTCATTTACCACTATTGTTCTTTTCGATACTGGTGCATCGCATTCATACATATCAAGGGGATTTGTGGAAAAGTTTAAGTTGCCAACCCAAACCCTTACGACACCCCTCTTAGTGAGCTCGCCAGGAGCAGAGTACATGGCTAGCAGATGGTGCACCCAGATACCCCTAATCATTGGGACACACGTATTTCCGTCTGACCTAATTATCTTGGAGTCGCAAGGATTGGATGTGATATTAGGTATGGACTGGATGTCAAAGTATGAAGGAAGTATTGACTGTGCTAGTAAGTCGATTTATCTTACCGCCCCGGAGGGAACAAGGATTAAGTATGTATCTAGGCATGTGCCTAGGAGGAGCCAAGTAAACACCCTCACGGGAGTTGTACAGGAGGAAGTACCTGTAGTAAAGGATTTTCCGGATGTTTTCCCCGAAGAGTTACCTGGTATGCCACCGGATAGAGACATTGAGTTTTTGATAGAGCTATTGCCAGGAACAGGACCGATATCTAAGAGACCCTATCAGATGCCAGCAAATGATCTGGAAGAAATTAAGAAGCAGATTAAGGAGTTGTTGGAGAAAGGTTACATTCGTAGAAGCTCGGCACCTTGGGGAGCCCCAGTACTTTTGGTGGAGAAGAAGGATAAATCCCTCAGGATGGTTGTTGACTACCGAGCTCTAAATGAAGTAACAATAAAGAACAAGTATCCCTTACCGATGATCAATAATCTGTTTGATCAGTTACAAGGAGCTAAGGTGTTTTCGAAGATTGATCTACGATCAGGATACCATCAGCTGAAGATCCGAGAGAAGGATATACTCAAGATCGCGTTTACCACTCGGTATGGATTATACGAGTATACGGTCATGTCATTTGGACTGACTAACGCCCCTGCCTATTTCATGAGTAGGATGAACAAGGTATTCATGGAGTATTTGGACAAATTTGTCGTGGTATTCATTGATGACATTATGATATACTCGAAGAACGAAGAAGAGCACGCGGAACACTTGCGTTTGGTTCTCGAGAAACTTAGGGAACATCAGTTATATGCCAAATTCAGCAAGTGCGAATTTTGGTTGAAGGAAGTTGGATTTCTTGGGAATGTTATATCAGGAGAGGGTATAGCAGTAGATCCCAGTAAGGTTCAGTCGGTCACTCAATGGTTGGCACCCACTTCAGTTGGCGAGATCCACAGTTTTCTTGGACAGGCAGGATATTATCGGAGATTCATTGAGAATTTTTCCAAGATTGCTAAACCAATGACGGAATTGCTAAAGAAGGATACTAAGTTCAAATGGACGGAGGAGTGCGAGACAAGTTTCCAAGAGCTGAAGGAGCGATTGACTACAGCCCCAGTGCTGACTTTGCCAGATATACATAAGGAGTTTCAAGTGTATTGTGACGCCTCTCGCTTGGGACTTGGATGTGTGCTTATGCAGGAAGGAAAAGTTGTTTCGTATGCCTCACGACAACTGAAGTCACACGAGTTGAACTATGCCACGCATGATTTGGAGTTTGTCGAAGTAATGGGCCACGGGTAGGCTGACCCGGGACCCAGGATCTTTCAAGACATCGGGGCAGGCCACGCCCCTCCAGCCGAGTCCCAGCGGGCGACCTCTAGAGAGGCCGAGTCCCAGCTGGTGATCTCCCGAGAAGCCGAGTCCCAGATGATGACTTTGAAGCAAGTCGACTCCCGGCTGGCGACCTCCGGGAGTGTCGACTATGGGAGTCAGCCCATGACGCTCCACGACGCCCGATGCGAGGTACGGTCACGACGTGGCCGTCCCTCCTTTCCTACGAGAGGCTGGCATGGCTACAGTGAGCCGTATCGCTGGGAGACCTCCGGCGAGGCGTGGCACTGTTGCCATGTCTGCCCTGACCTCAGCCACAGTGCGCGATGCACTGTGCCCACGACGCCGGCCTGTACGGCCCGAAGATTGCAGGGCCACCTGTCAGTGGGTGAATCAAAGACGGCCAGAGCGCCTGAAGACGGCCCTGTGGGAGTCGTCCTCCTCGGAGTCGGCCGTCTCCCCGCCAGGGCCCCACAAGCCATAAACCAGATTGGATGGGGAGTGGCGACAGTGATCGCCTGACAGACGGCGGCACTGTTGCCACGACCCCATGACCAAGCCTGCGTCATCAGGAGTGTCGCACAGTGTCTGGCCTGTCCGCGGGACCCACCAGTCGGCGGGCCCCAGAAGCCGGCGGGAAGGACGGCGGCATGAGAGACAGACGGCTGGGGCCCACGCCCAGTCGGATTACCATTGTACCCCCGGGGGGTAGGCCTATATAAACCCCCCGGGGAACCCATGCAAACGGTTCGGACCTTGCTAGAGTTAGATACATAGACAGGGAGGGGAGAACTAGCCTTGCTCTCTCCTGCCTTCCGATACAGCTCTAGGAGCACCATTGTAGCCACCTTGCTATAGTGACCATGCGGAGACCCCGCAGAGCAGCAGTAGGGGTGTTATCTCCCCGGAGAGCCCCGAAGCTGGGTAAGATTCGCCGGCGTGCATGTCTACGCCTTATCCCATTTCCAGGCACCGGCGATGTTCTACTCGCCCCCACCATGATAAGCCATCCTTTGGCATATGTCGCACCCAACCCCCGACATTTGGCGCCCACCATGGGGCGAGGTGCACCGTCCTCCGGAGATCTGTTCTGGACGGGAATCATTTTCCTCCCTGGCGAGCACAGCCAGCCAGGCTCGCCAGATGGAGTCTGCATCGACACGCTGCGCGGCGCTGAGGCCGCCTGCGCCGCGAGCGGCCTCGCCGAACTTATCAGCGAGGTGCGCCTCTCCGACGAACCTGCGTCCGACGCAGGCACGGGTGGCCCCGAGAACCTTCTCGCGGGCCTCCTCGACCAATTCCACGTCGCCGGCGAGCCTGCCGTATACTTGGAGTCCGTAGGCTCCTCCGACCCGATGCTGGTCGACTCTGACACCGTGTCGCTTGACATCTTCCCCGCCAACGTGGTGGTCTACGACGAGCCGCTTCCGTACGAGGAGAGCGGCGGAAGCACCGTCACGGAGGTGCTCGTTATCAGCCACGGCGAGCACTCCAGTGAAGAAGCCCAGGACCCGCTAGCCGCGGCCCCCCAAGACCTGACCGCGCCCATTCCAGAGGACGCTGGAGGCGCGCCGCCTTCAGATCATCGAAGGCGCCAAGAAGCTGGCAAGCAGGAGGCGCTTGTCAGAGGCATACCAGCGTGAGATGGATCGCGCCGTAGGCGGCTCGCCGGCTCCAACTGGGCCGAGCCGTCTAGCTGCGGTCCGACAGCGCGGCGCAGCCATCGCCGACTTGCTCGGGGCAAAACGCCCCGTGTACGCCACCCCAGCAGAGAATATCCGCGTCGCCCAAGCGGCGACTGACGAGCTGAAGAACTTCGAGGGCGAAGAGCGCCGTGTGATGACGGAGCGAGTGCAGCAGCTCCTGGATGCGGTTGCTGCGCAAAACGCGGCCGGCGGCCGCGCGGATGCGCCGCAGCAGCCGAACGACGACTTGCCTCCCCGCTGAGATCAAGGCGCGACATCCCGGACGCCGACTGGCGGAGTCCGCGGAAGGAAAGAGAAGGAGCCGGCTGCCAGTCACAGCCGGACTCATATCACCATCGAGCGCGACCAAGACGGACGCCCAAGGGCAGTGGAGCGGTGGGACGATTATCTGCCTCCCTCGCCCAGAAGAGAATGGCGAGTTTCCCCACCGCCTGTTGAGCATCCGACTCTCGAAGGTCGCCTTGGCCGCCGAGAGGGAGTCAGAGAGAATGACGCCCGCCATCGGATCGACCGACTCCACCGATCCCTGGCGCTGGAAGAAGAAGATGGGTCCGCCTTGCTTCGGGCCCCGCATCAGAGACGAGCCCTTCCCCAAAGGGTTCACGCTCCCCCAAGACACACCCAAGTACACCGGCTCCGTGAAGCCGGAGGACTGGCTGATAGACTACTCCACAGCCGTCAGCATAGCAAACGGCAACAAGCGAGTTGCTGTGAAGTATGTTCCCCTCATGCTCCAGGGCACGGCCCGGACATGGCTGAACAGCCTGAAGCCCCGTAGCATCAACAGCTGGGTCGACTTCACCGAAGCCTTCATCCGCAACTTCACCAGCACGTACAAGCGACCTCCCAAGCCGCGCCAGCTCTCCTTGTGCGTGCAAGCCTGAAGAATCAACGCGCGACTACCTCACGCGCTGGGGCGAGCTTGAAACTCCTGCAAGGGCGTGCACGAGGTGCAGGCTATCGAGTACTTCACAGCCGGGTGCCGAGAGGGCACCCTCCTCAAGCACAAACTCCTCTGCGACGAGCCGGAGACCCTCGACGAACTGCTAGTCATAGCAGATAAATACGCCACAGCCGACTCTTCTATGAAGACAGAGATTCAAGTCAACGCGGCTGGCAAAGTGACTCCCCAGGCTCCCAAAACTCCGGCTGGAGACACCAGTCGGCGACAGCAACAGAACGACAACAAACGCAAGGCCGCACAGCCGACTTCCAACAGTCGGCAGGTCGCAACAGTAGAAGATCAGCAGCCGGAGGGGCAGTCTCCGGCTAAGCGGCAGAAGGGCGGCAAGTCCAATTGTTTGCCGGCTTTTTCCTATGAGCAGACTTTGGATGGTCCATGCAAGTTCCACAGCAGCGCGAAGCCATCTAACCACACCACCAGAAAGTTCCACTGGCTCACCAAGATTGCCAAGGGAGACGACCTCACTCCTCCGCCGCCTGCTGGGCCGCCGCCTCCGCCACCGCCCCAGCAGCCGGCGGCTCGGCCAGTTGGTGCAGTACAAGACGAGTTCCCAGAAGAGCATGGAGCCTACGTAGTGTTCACCAGTGTGGCAGATGATCGGCACAGCAGGCGCCAACAGCAACAAGAAGTAAACGCAGTAGCAACTGATGCTCCAGAGTTCATGCATTGGTCCGAGAGGCCTATTAGTTGGAGTCGGGCGGATCACCCAGAGGTGATGCCGAGTCCGGGCTCCTATGCCCTGGTCTTAGGTGCGACCTTGGCTACTGATAGGCGGGCCGCCCGTTTTTCGCGGGTCCTGATAGATGGAGGCAGCAGCATAAACATCCTGTACAAAGACACCATGGAGAAGCTAGGAATCAAGCGAAGGCAGCTGCAGAGCAGCCGCACCGTGTTCCATGGAATTGTACCCGGCCTCTCCTGTTCAACGATCGGCAAAATCCTGATAGATGTCCTTTTCGGAGACAAAGATCACTTCCGTCGAGAGCAGGTCTGGTTCGAGGTGGTGGACTTGGAGAGCCCGTACCACGCTCTGCTTGACCGGCCTGCCTTGGCCAAGTTCATGGCGGTTCCCCACTACGCCTACCTCAAAATGAAGATGCCGAGTTCCAAGGGGATTCTGACCATTGCCGGCGACTACAAGAAGTCGTCCGCTTGCGCAGCCGAGAGCAGTCGGCTGGCCGTGTCCTTGGTGATCGCAGCCGAGAAGCGGCTCGTTGACCGGATCGTGGCAATGGCCGGAAAGCAGCCAGAGATGTCGCCCGACCCCAAGGAGTCAGAGGTAGAAGGATCATTCAAGCCGGCCAAAGAAACCAAGAAGATACCCTTGGACCCGAAGCACCCAGAGAGATACGCTGTCATGGGCGCAGGCCTTGACAGCAAATAGGAAGGCGAGCTCGTCGATTTCCTCCGTGAGAATCGGGACATCTTTGCATGGTCCCCCAAGGACATGCCGGGTGTACCGACGGAATTCGCCGAGCACAAGCTACACGTCAGGCCAGATATGAAGCCCGTCAGGCAGCCCTTGCGCCGCCTGTCAGAAGAGAAAAGAAGAGTCGTTGGAGAAGAGATAGCCCGGCTCTTGGCAGCCAGTTTAATCATGGAAGTGTTTTTTCCAGAGTGGCTGGCAAACCCGGTTTTGGTGCTGAAGAAGAACAAGCAGTGGCGGATGTGCATCTACTACACAAGCCTCAACAAAGCCTGCCCGAAGGACCCGTTCGCTTTGCCAAGGATTGATCAGGTGATAGACTCCACAGCCGGATGCAAGCTACTGAGTTTCCTAGACGCATATTCAGGATACCACCAGATCAAGCTGAATCCAGCGGACAGACTGAAGACCGCATTCATCACGCCATTTGGAGCCTTCTGCTACCTGACAATGATGTTCGGCTTGAGGAATGCCGGCGCCACCTTTCAGCGTTGCATGCAGAAGTGCCTCCTCAAGCAACTCGGCAGGAACGCCCACATCTATGTGGATGATGTGGTGGTGAAGACGGAAAAGTGTGGGACGCTGCTGGAAGACCTCAAAGAGACCTTTGAAAATCTGCGCCGATTCCGGATCAAGCTCAACCCCGAGAAGTGCGTTTTCGGAGTACCAGCCGGACAGCTCCTTGGCTTCCTGTTCTCTGAACGTGGCATAGAGTGCAACCCCGTAAAGATCAAGGCCATTGAGAGAATGGAGGTACCCAGCCGAGTGTTGGATGTGCAAAAGTTCACCGGCTGCCTGGCGTCCATCAGCCGATTTATCAGTCGGCTGGGCGAGAAAGCTCTGCCCTTGTATCAATTGATGAAGAAGACCACCTTTTTTGAGTGGAACCACAAGGCGGATGAGGCATTTCTCCAGCTGAAGAAGATGTTGACTACTCCCCCTGTATTGGCGGCTTCGACTCCCAAAGAGCCCATGCTCTTGTACATCGCCGCCACCAGCCGAGTAGTCAGCACAGTCATCGTAGTCGAGCGCAAGGAGGAAGGCAAGGCGCTCCCTGTCCAGAGACCGGTATATTACCTGAGCGAGGTACTGTCGACCTCCAAGCAGAACTACCCTCACTATCAGAAGATGTGCTACGGCGTGCATTTTGCCGCCAAGAAGCTGAAGCCCTACTTTCAAGAGCATCCAATCATTGTGGTTTGCACCGCTCCACTCGCCGAGATCATTGGAAGCCGAGATGCCTCCGGCTGAGTGGCCAAATGGGCTATAGATCTAGCTCCTTATACCATCTACTACCGGCCCCGCACCGCCATCAAGTTGCAAGCGCTGGACGACTTCCTCGTCGACTGGGCCGAGACCCAGTACCTGCCGCCAGCGCCTGACTCCACTCATTGGCGGATGCATTTCGACGGCTCCAAGATGCGCACCGGCCTTGGAGCCGGTGTCGTCCTCACCTCCCCTAAGGGCGACAAGCTCAAATACGTGCTGCAAATCCACTTCGCCGCCTCCAACAACGTCGCCGAATATGAGGCGCTCATTCATGGGCTCCGGCTTGCCAAAGAACTCGGCATTCGCCGGATCCTGTGTTATGGCGACTCCGACTTAGTGGTCCAGCAGTCGTCCGGCGACTGGGACGCCAAAGACGCAAACATGGCGAGCTACCGCTTCCTGGTGCAGCAACTCAGCGGATACTTCGAGGGGTGCGAATTCCTTCACGTGCCAAGAAATGACAATGATCAAGCAGATGCCTTGGCACGAGTCGGCTCCACTCGCCAAGTGATACCTTCCGGCGTCGCCCTTCAGCGCCTCCTCAAGCCCTCTATCAAGCCTTCACCAGAGTCGGATTCCATCTTCGTGCCGGCTCCGCCAGAAATAGTCGGATCCGACTCCAAAGCCCCAGCAGGCGACCTCAAGAAAACCACAGTTGAAACCGGCCCAGGGACTTCAGAGCCTGGCCCGGGGACTGTGCCAACTGGCCCGGGGACTTCAGAGCCCGGCCCGGGGACTGTGCCAACCGGCCCGGGGACTTCAGAGCCCGGCCCGGAGACTGTGCCAGTCGGCCCGGGGACTTCAGAGCCCGGCCCGGGGACTGCGCCAGTCGGCCCAGAGACTCCGTCAATCCAGCAAACGGCCGTGGACTCCAACCCGCCGCCTCCCAGCCCAGCCACCCTTGTCCAAGTCGCTGCGGTAGCAGTTGAAGAGATAGCAGCACCTTCATGGGCGCAGCCCATCCTCAAATTTCTAGTGAACAAAGAATTGCCAACAGATGAGATCCTGGCTCGGCAAGTGCAGCGCCAAGCGGCAGCATACACCATAGTCAACAAAGAGCTAGTCAGACGCAGTGTCACTGGTGTCTACCAGCGCTGCGTAGAATCAGAGCAAGGCCAAGCGATTCTCAAAGACATCCATCAGGGCGAGTGCGGCCACCATGCGGCTTCGAGGGCACTCGTGGCCAAAGCCTTTCAGCACGGTTTCTTTTGGCAGACTTCCCTGGAAGAAGCTAAAGAATTAGTCCAAAAATGCAAGGGGTGCCAGATGTTCCGCTCCAAGCCACTTCAGCCGGCCTCCGCGCTGAAGACAATCCCCATTGCCTGGCCCTTTGCAGTTTGGGGCCTGGACATGGTGGGACCATTCAAGACGGCCCGAGGCAGCCTAACTCATCTTCTTGTCGCGGTGGACAAGTTCACCAAGTGGGTGGAAGCAAAGCCCATCAAGAAGTTGAACGGGCCGACTGCAGTAACCTTCATCGCTGACATCACAGTGCGGTACAACATACTGCACAGCATCATCACCGACAATGGCACAAACTTTGCCAAGGGCGCCTTGGCTTGTTTCTGCGCGACGCAGGGTATCCGACTGGACTTAGCGTCCATTGCCCATCCGCAGTCAAACGGCCAGGTGGAACGAGCAAATGGCCTCATCCTGTCCGGCATCAAGGCTCGACTGGTCGAACCACTTGAGCGTTCGGCCGGCTGTTGGGTCGAGGAGCTGCCAGCCGTCCTCTGGAGTCTGCGCACGACTCCAAACAAGTCAACCGGCTTCACGCCTTTCTTCCTCGTCTACAGTGCCGAAGCCGTCATCCCGACGGATATAGAGTTCGACTGTTCGCACTCAGCCGGTCCGGCATCTACCAGCAGAGTCTACGTCGATACTACAACCGCAAGGTCAAGCCAAGATCGTTCCAAGAGGGCGACCTTGTGCTCCGGCTGATTCAGAGAACAGCCGGCCAGCACAAGTTGTCGGCGCCTTGGGAAGGTCCCTTCATCATCAGCAAGGTGCTGGGGAACGACGCCTACTATCTGATTGACGCTCAGAAGCCTCGAGCGCGCAAGAGGGACGACTCCGGCAAAGAAACAGAGCACCCGTGGAACGCGAATCTTCTTCGAAGATTTTACAGTTGATGCAGTATGTATCGCACTACCCCCTTTGTATTAAAGTACTAAGACCTTAGGCCCCCCGGGACGAGCTCGGGGACTGCCTTTTTGATTATCTGTATGATAAGAATTACGCTTCCGAACATCCTGCTATTTTTTATCATACCATCTGGCACCGGGTTTGACTAGTCGACCCGGGGACTTGCCGTCTGGCGCTATGAAATGCTTCCTGCAGTCGGACAAGTAATGTGTTGCGCTCAAGCCGTCTCCTGTCGAAAGCCGCAGCTCGCAGAGCGACTGTTGGTAGGCAGGGAACAAGCAAGAACGAGCGCACACATGAAAAATGGCTAAGGGCCTAAAAGCTTATGCATAGCTCAAACCGGCTACCAGCCTACCCCTACAGAGCCGACTCATGAGTAGTCGGCTCGCTGTCTTAAGCTTTTATCAAAGACAGTCGACTCTTGGATAGTCGGCATGTCGCCTTCTAGCTGACTTGCTAAAGAAACTCTAAATGGCTAAGTACTTGCCTTCCTGAAGTAGCCAAGCACTTGACCTGGCGATAGTCCGCAGAGCGGCTGCCCAGCCGGCAAGGCGGCAACTAAAGGAAGGCGGCAAAGGAAAAAGTCTAAGGAGAAATAAGCAAGGAAAGGCGGAAATTAGATAAATATTTACATAAGCCCTCGGCCGAATCTCCGAATAAGAATTCAGGATACACCCCGCGGGTGGAATTGTTCGAACCTAACAAGTCTTTCAAAAAGATTACTGAAGACAGATAAACAGAAGCAGTCTAGGAGGCGGCCTCCGGGACCGGAGGATCGAAGGTGACGGCGGTGTCGGATACCGGGGCAGTCGGCTGGGCGGTCTCAGCCTGGTCGCCTCCGGCGGCAGTCGCCTTGTTCCCGCGCGGCTCGTTGCTGGAGGCGCGATCGGGCTGAGGCTGGTCGCCTGCTTCGTCTTCTGGCGCCTCCTCCTCGCCTCCGTCCTCCGACTCGTCCACCTCCTCGGCGCTGGAGTCGATCACCTCCGCCGAGTCTTCCTCGTACTCCGGGTTCATCCCGAACCAGTCCGGCGGTGTTTCCTCGCCGCCTTCAGTCCGCTCGGGCATGAAGACGCTGGTGTCCGTGTACTCAGCGATGGCCGCCGCGCGCTCGACAAGGGCGCCTTCTACGGCCTCCAGCTCGGCCTGGGCTTCTGACCGAAACGCGGCCAGGCGGTCCAGGTCCAGCCCCGGATACCACGCCTTGACGAACTCCAAGGCCCGGCGTGCTCCGGCCCGGGCCGAGGAGCCCTTCCAAGCCTCAAGGCGACCGGCGGCGACTTCCAGCCAGTCAGCGGTCTGACTGGCGGTGCGCAGAGCCGGCACGTCCGGCCACAGGGCGACAACCACCTGGGCACCGGCACGCTGAAGACGGCGCAGCAGCCGGTGAGCCGGACGAAGACGAGCCCCGATGCTCAGGAGCTGCTCGTCGATGGTTCGGGGGGCGTTGGCGGCAATCACCTCACCCTTCGCCCTTCGCGCCTCCCGAGCCGCCTCGATGGCCAGAGGGACGGCCTGTGAATGACCAGGAAACAAGTCTGCCAAGACAAAAAAGAAGATAGTCGGAAAATCAGAAATCGTCCTGACACGAAATCGGAAGACCGAAGAAGCGAAAGAGACTTACCATCGACAATGTCCTCGAGTTCGTGGTAGCCGGAGGTCAGCATCGCCTCCCTGTCAGTCCAGGCGGAGCGCTCGACCTCGAACTTGGCCATGAGGGCGGCCTCCCGCGTCTTGGCCTCGTCCTGCGCCTTCTGGAGCAGCTCCTTCTGCTCAGCCAGCAGCGTCGCCAGCAGATCGCGCTCTTTGGCAAGCCGGCCGCACTCCTCCTCCTTGGCACGACGAGCAGTGTTGGCCTCGCCCAGCTGCTCCTGAAGGGCGGCGTTGGCACCTGAAGAACGAAGAAGAAGACAAGAAAAGTCATCAGTAAATTAGATCGCCGGGGAGATCCGGCCCGACTGCTCAGCAGTCGGCCTGAATCTTGGGGACTACAGCCCGCGGGTGCACCAGCGCGCCCCCGCGAAGAAGAAAGAAATTAGATCGCCGGAGAGATCCGGCCTGACTGCTCAGCAGTTGGCCCGAATCTCGGGGACTACAGCCCGCGGGCGCACCAGCGCGCCCCCGTGAAGAAGAAAGAAATTAGTTCGCCGGAGAGATCCGGCCCGACTGCTCAGCAGTCGGCCCGAATCTCGGGGACTACAGCCCGCGGGTGCGCCAGCGCGCCCCCGCGAAGAAGGAAGAAGAGAGCTCACCCCGGCTTTCCATTAAGTCGGCGGTCCACTTGTTCAGCTCCTCGACATTGCGGTTGAAGGCAGTGGCGCGGAGGTTATGATATTCCTACAAAAAGCCGGCAAAGGAAAAAGTTAGTACTCGGAGCTCGCCAGAGGGAGTTCCGAACCGCCTGCTCAGCAGCCGGCCCGGAACTCGGGGACTACACCCAGTGGGTGCGCTGGCGCGCCCCCACAGAGAAAGATAGGAATTAAAAAAGAGAAAGGAAACATACCCGGACGGATGTCCGCACGGCCAGATGCGCTCTGGTGCAGACTTGGAGGGCGTCGCTCTCCGCGCGCAGTTTTGCCTGGACGTCCAGGAGGGCCTGGTTCAGCGGGCCGGTGCCGCCTCCGCGCAACCAGCCGGTGGGCGCGGCACTGGAGGCCTCGACGTCCAAACTCGCCGAGCTGGCTGCGCCAGTCTCTCGAGCTCGCGGCGCCGAGCTCGTCCTCTCAAGCCGGCGGCGCGCCGGCACGGCGACTTGAAGAAGCAGCCGCGCCTCAGCATCGTCCGTGGTCAGTGGATCCTGCGGGCCCACCGGTTGCTTGCCATGCGGCCTCCTAGACGGTGGCGGAGGCGGCGGAGGCGGCGCGTGGGTGTCCGAGCCTGAAGCCTCGCCGCCCTCCTCCACGAGGGGGTTCTCGGTGCCGACCTCTCCGGTCTGCCTCATGAACTCCGGAGCCGGCGGCGCCGACGACAAGGGAGGGACGAGCATCACCGATCGGCGACGCGCGACCTCCTCAGCGCGCCGCTTCGTCGCAGCGGCAGCCTCGGCCTCCTCCAGTTTCTTCTGGGCGTTGGCGGCCGCCTTCTCGGCCTGCGCCTTCTCCAGGCGGTCGGCCTCCTCCTCGTCACGCTTCTCCCGCGCGTTCCTTTCCATCGCCTCCCGAAGATCGGCGGCGGGATCGACCCGCCGGTTGTTGGCGGACGCCTCTACCGACCCCATGACAGAGGGGACGGAGGCTCTCTGAAGGGAGAGGGGGGCTCTGGAGAAGAATGAAGGAAAAATCAAAGAAGACTCGAACAAGATCCAACAGAGAAAACAAAAGTGCGTAAAGACTTACGCGGAAACTAACGGCAGCCTTCTCACTTCCCTTCGGAAGCGGTTGGCCTTCGCGGCCGCCTCCTCCCATTTGGTCGCGGCAGCCGCCCCCTTGAACTTCTTCTGCTTGCCGCCGGGCGCGCTCGGCCCGGCGTGACGCCTCTTTGCGCCGACTTGGCCGGAGGGGCCGGCCCTCGGCTGGCGGCGTGGGACGACTTCCACGTCGGCGTCGTCTTCGGGCCAGTCGGCGAAGGTGGCCGATGGCCTGAGGCCTCCGTCTGCCCCTTCTCCGCCGCCTTCGGTGTCAGCCTCCAGCGCCGCCGCCCCCAAGTCAGGGTCGTCGACGTCGCTATCCTCGTGGTCTGGGACGTAGTCGCGGGGCTCTCTCATGGCACCGGCTGCGGGCTCCATGAGGGGGTTCTGTCCAGGAGAAACCAATGATGATTAGAAGCCGGAGTCGGCTGCAAAGAAGATCAAGCTACAGAAAGATACGACTTACCACTGGAGGGGGATTGTCGCACGAGTACGGCTCCTTGCCGAACTGCCAGTCCTCCGTGAACTCGCAGTGCGCGATGTGGTTCACCAAGTTCGCCACCTCCCTGCGGGGCATCTCCTTGGTGCATAGCCGGCTCGGGTCGTGGTGGCCGCTCATCTGACAGATGAGGTGAGGCCGGCCCTGGAGTGGGAGGACTCGGCGTGCCACGAAGGCGGCCAGAAGGTCGGACCCGACGAGGCCCTCCGACTGCAGCAGAACTCGGAGTCACGCCACGGCGGCGGTTCCGGAGGGAGTCAGCGACTTGGACCGGTGGGACCAACTGGCAAGCCTGCCAGTCAGGGGCTCGGGGTTGAAGGGCGGCAAGTTGACCCAGTCGCCATCGGTGGAGAGGTTCTTCACGTAGAAGTAGGAGCGCTGCCACATCTTCACCGACTTCACCAGCGAGATGGGAGGGAAAGGGTTGTCGGCCGTCGAGCGCCGCACCGCGATGTAGGTGCCGCACTGAGCCGGCGTGCCGGCGGCCAGCGTACCGAGCTTCGAAGAGAAAAATTCTCCCCACAACTCGAGGATGGGGAGAACGCCGAGGTAGCCTTCGCACAGAGTGGCGAAGGCGGAGAGCAGCACCACCGCGTTTGGGGTGAGGTGGTGCGGCTGAAGATTATGGAACTCCAGGAACGAGTGGAAGAACCCGCTCGCCGGCAGCCCTAGCCCGCGCATGAGGTGCGAGCGGAAGACGACCCTCTCGCCCTCCTCCGGCGCGGGCCGGATCTCTCCCGCCAGCGCGGGACGGGCGTGCACCAGGTCCGCGCTGGGGAGACGGCGGGTCCGGCAGAGGAACTCGATATGCTCCGCCTCCACGTCCGAGCCGTCCCACACGCCGGAGCGCGGGGCAGGGGGCACGGCGGAGGAAGAACTCATCATCGACGAGAGAAGGTGCTTTTGCTCGCGGCGGAGGAAGAAGAGAAGGCAGGAGGGCGGGGGAGAGGATGCGCGTGCAGTGTCGCCCCGCTCCTCCCCGCCTATTTATAGCCCTACGGGCTGAGGAGCTGAGGCGGCGGACGTGGGATTAACTGCGCCCGAAGCCCCACGCCGCCCACGATTTACCGCACGAAGTTACTGCACGCAGTAACGACGTGGGGAAGCCAACCGTCCGCGACCGCAGCGGATCCGCTCGGAAGCCGAGGCGCGGTAGTGGCGGGCCCCGCCTAGCGGCCCGTCCCGTCACGCGCGTGGGTGGGCAGACTATCCTCCCCACGTGGCGCCGCGCGATAGGACCGTCTCGATGGCAGCAGGGAAGCGTATCCGATACGCCGCCTGTTTTACCGCCGCGACTTACAAATAGTGGCCCCTCACTGGACAAGTCCGACTTCGGCGAGTCGGCCCGAAGAAGACAGCGGCCGAGTCTCAGAGTCGGCGCTGGGAAGTTTGAAACTGTTGAAGCCCCATGAGGAGGCGTCCGCTGGGCTTCACCAGCTTCGGGGACTACTGTCGGAGTAATGGGCCACGGGTAGGCTGACCCGGGACCCAGGATCTTTCAAGACATCGGGGCAGGCCACGCCCCTCCAGCCGAGTCCCAGCGGGCGACCTCCAGAGAGGCCGAGTCCCAGCTGGCCATCTCCTGAGAAGCCGAGTGCCAGATGACGACTTTGAAGCAAGCCGACTCCCGGCTGGCGACCTCCGGGAGTGCCGACTATGTGAGTCGGCCCATGACGCTCCACGACGCCCGATGCGAGGTACGGTCATGACGTGGCCGTCCCTCCTTGCCTACGAGAGGCTGGCATGGCTACAGTGAGCCGTATCGCTGGGAGATCTCCGGCGAGGCGCGGCACTGTTGCCATGTCTGCCCTGACCTCAGCCACAGTGCGCGATGCACTGTGCCCACGACGTCGGCCTGTACGGCCCGAAGATCGCAGGGCCACCTGTCAGTGGGTGAATCAAAGACGGCCAGAGCACGTGAAGACGGCCCTGTGGGAGTCGGCCTCCTCGGAGTTGGTCGTCTCCCCGCCAGGGCCCCACAAGCCATAAACCAGATTGGATGGGGAGTGGCGACAGTGATCGCCTGACAGACGGCGGCACTGTTTCCATGACCCCATGACCAAGCTTGCGTCATCAGGAGTGTCGCATAGTGTCTGGCCTGTCCGCGGGACCCACCAGTCGGCGGGCCCCAGAAGCCGGCGGGAAGGACGGCGGCATGAGAGACAGACGGCTGGGGCCCACGCCCAGTCGGATTACCATTGTACCCCCGGGGGGTAGGCCTATATAAACCCCCCGGGGCACCCATGCAAATGGTTCGGACCTTGCTAGAGTTAGATACATAGACAGGGAGGGGAGAACTAGCCTTGCTCTCTCCTGCCTTCCGATACAGCTCTAGGAGCACCATTGTAGCCACCTTGCTATAGTGACCATGCGGAGACCCCGCAGAGCAGCAGTAGGGGTGTTATCTCCCCGGAGAGCCCCGAAGCTGGGTAAGATTCGCCGGCGTGCATGTCTACGCCTTATCCCGTTTCCAGGCACCGGCGACGTTCTACTCGCCCCCACCATGATAAGCCATCCTTTGGCATATGTCGCACCCAACCCCCGACAGAGTTAGCAGCCGTGGTGCATGCACTAAAAATCTGGAGACATTATCTTATTGGAAACCGTTGTGATGTGTACACGGATCATAAGAGCTTGAAGTACATTTTCACACAAAAGGAGTTGAACCTCAGGCAGAGGAGATGGTTGGAACTTATGAAGGATTACGACATGAAGCTACACTACCATCCAGGAAAAGCCAATGTCGTAGCAGATGCCTTGAGCCGGAAGAGTTATGCTAATGTTCTTGTGAGCAAGGGAATGCCAAAGGAATTAGCTGCAGAGATCATAGAACTACATTTGGAGATTGTTCCAACAGGATTTCTTGCAACAATGGAGGTTCAGTCGACGTTGTTGGACAAGATTCGAGAAGCTCAGAAGGAAGACAAAGACATTGCTAAGATAAGAGAGAGGATGGGCGAAGGTAAAGCCAAAGGTTTTCGCGAAGATGAGCACGATACCTTATGGTTTGAGGACCGAATTTATGTGCCCAACAATTCGGAGATCAGGAAATTGATACTTCAGGAGGCCCATGACTCACCATACTCGATTCACCCCAGAAACACCAAGATGTACTTGGACTTGAAGGAACGTTTCTGGTGGACTGGAATGAAGAAGGACATTGTCGAGTATGTAGCCGTATGTGATGTATGTCAGAGAGTAAAGGCAGAACATCAGAAGCCAGCCGGACTGTTACAGCCTATGCCAATACCCGAATGGAAGTGGGACAAACTTGGTATGGACTTTATTACCGGATTACCCAGAACCAAGGCAGGATATGATTCTATATGGGTAGTTGTGGATCGATTGACTAAGGTAGCTCATTTCATCCCGGTGAAAACAACGTATACAAGTGCAAAGCTGGCCAAGATATATATGACCAGGATCGTATGTTTACATGGAGTTCTGAGGAGCATCGTATCAGATAGAGGAACCCAGTTTACTTCAAAGTTTTGGCAACAGTTACACCAGACTTTGGGAACTCGATTGGAGTTTAGTACAGCTTTTCACCCGCAGACAGATGGGCAGACAGAGAGAGTCAATCAGATTTTGGAGGATATGTTGAGAGCCTGTGTGCTAGATTATGGATCTAGTTGGGATGATAATTTGCCATACGCAGAGTTTTCATATAACAAAAGTTACCAGGCCAGTTTGAAGATGGCACCATTCGAAGCTCTGTATGGACGCAGATGTAGAACACCATTGATGTGGGACGAGGTAGGAGACCGTCAGTTGTTTGGACCAGATTTGATCAAGGAATCGGAGGAGAAGGTTAAACTGATCAGAGACAGACTAAAGATTGCTCAGTCCAGATAGAAGAGTTACGCAGATTCAAAATGCAAGGAAGTAACTTATGAAGTTGGAGATAGAGCCTATCTAAGAGTATCGCCCTTGAGGGGAGTAAAACGATTTGGAGTTAAGGGAAAGTTAGCCCTGAGATTTTGCACGACCGTATCGTATTTTGGAACGGATGGGAGAAGTTGCCTACAAGCTGGAGTTACCAGAAGGATTGTCAGGAGTTCACGATGTGTTTCACGTATCACAGCTGAAGAAGTGCCATGCTGAGATGGCCGATACACCATTGAATGATACAGTACCGTTGGAGGCGATTCAGCTGGATAATAATCTGACTTATGAGGAGAAGCTAGTTAAGATTCTTGAGTTTGATAGCCGAGTCACTCGCAACAAGGTTATCAAGTTTTGCAAAGTTAAGTGGAGTCATCATTCTGAGGAGGAAGCCACCTGGGAGTGAGAAGAGGACATTCGCAGAGACCATCCGCACCTATTTTCTAGCCAACCTGAATCTCGAGGGTGATATTCATCTTAAGGGGGGTAGGTTTGTAACATCCCAAATTTCCAATTTGGCATGTTATACATAGATCATCCAAGCATATCATATTTTATTGCTTTTTCGTTTGCAATCCTCGAAATCCTAAGCAACTCAAGGACCTTCGGAGAGAGTTGGGGATTTTCTAATTTTCATATTTGAATTTTATCAAATAGTGAAGACGAGGACTTGATTTTAATTATTTTCTCTCCGGATAATATTTCATTTAAAAATATTAAATGAGGGGAGATAATATGACTTCTCCAAAATAATTGAAATATCGGAGGAAAAATGTTAAAATCATTTTTCGGGATTTTATTTGAATTTATTTCAGGATTTTATTGCTCCTAGAAAAATGTTGCATATTTTAAAAAATTGCATTTTAGGGGCCAAGAAAAGTTCATCTTGTTCTAAATATTTTATTTAGACAGAGAAAACTTGTTTTGGAATTTTTAGATTTTTATTTATTTTTATAGGAATTTTTCTTTGGCGGAATGTTTTAAAAAAAATCTCGCGCCCGACTGGGCCGAAGGCCCAGACGAGCAGGCCGGCCCAGCCAGCCGCCGCCGCCGCCTTCCCCGCGTGCACGCCGTGCGCTGCACGGACACCGAGGGCGAAGTCCGAGCCGGACTCCACCCCCGGGCGCCCCCTTGCCCAAGCCAGCCCCGCCCCGCCCCCTATAAAGCCGCCGCCCCCGCCGCCGCATCGCCACCACCACCACCGCAGCCCCGCCGCCCCATCGCCACCACCACCACCGCAGCCCGCCGCCGCTGCAGCCGCAGCCCACCGCCGGAGCCGCCGCCGCAGCCCCGCGTCTCCGCCGCCGCTTTTTGCCGCAGCCCCGCAGCCCGCCGCCGCCATTGAAGCCCCGCCGGACGAGCCGCCGGAGGTACCCGATCCCTGCCGCCGGTTTTCCTAAATAAACCCTCCTTTCTTTTTGAAAACCCTAGATCTTTTTTTCCTAGATCTGTTTTTTTCCCGGTTTATTTACTTAGCGAACGTCCGTTCGTCCGTTCGTTTTAACGAACGCATTCTCTGTTTAGTTTCTGTTAACGAACGTTCGTTCGTTTAGCAGTTCGTCGTTTTTCTTTTTATTGGTTTTATTCCGCGATTATTCTGATCGCGATTTCTGATCTAATTTTCAAACCTGTTTATCTTTTCGCTCGTTTATCGGAATCAGGCGATTCAAGCGCCTGGAGTTTCATCTCGAAACCCTATTTCCGAATAATCAACTCAAACAAGATTTTTCTTCTGTAAAATTTGACTTAGATCCAGAATAGCAAAACGAAGTTGTTTCTATTGTTGTTTGAGTTTCGTTGCTTTGTTTGATTTGATTCTTTTTGCCAACCGGAGTTCTTAAGTTGAACTCTCCGGTCAGACTCTTTTATTTGGAGTTCTACTTGTGCATCTTTGATTGCTGCTTATGTATGTTATTGTTTGCTTGCGTTAGAATTTCCGGAGTGCGAAGCGTGTTACTACGAGTCTCTGGGATACCCGGATCGTCAGCAAGGCAAGTAACACTTTGATCATATCCCTTTCATACCCAGTTTTTACGCATTAGTTTCAATCCTCAAACATTGCATGATTAGGATGCCTTAACATGTGGGTATTGGGAAGTAGTTGCTGAGGTAGAACCTATCGCCCTGTTTCATATCAAACCCTTGGGAGTTACTTCTACGTTATGCTTATATTGCCATGCTATGCTCGTAGACGTGGATTGGGTTTGAGTGATATCCATGACAGATGTGAGATTGATAATTAATAGTTTACTTAAGGTGGCAACTTTAATACACATCTGGGTGGATTGAGGCACCTGGGGTTACCAGTGATTGCCTGTTTTATTTTTGGAAATCCTGGGGTTACCGTGTGATTATCCTATGGACCGCCACCCAGGCTCAAAGGGAACTGAGTCTATTCATGCTAGAAACTTCCGTGTGCAGCCGCAAGCTATTATGGGCTCTAGCATAGTTTGAGTAAGTTGCGTGAAGCTCTTGAAGAGGTGGATCAGCAGGTAGTGGGTTTGTAGGTTTGGTATGGTCTGCCCGGAGTAGAGAGTTAATGCTTCTGAAAGACTGTGTCTCGGTCATCCGTCTCTCAAACACCATGCAGTGCGAGAATCAACGGAGGCGATCGAGTCTTGCAGGGAAAAGTGCGCAAACCTCTGCAGAGTGTATAATCTAATCATGGTTAGCCATGTCCCCGGTTATGGACAATTTTGAGTATCTAGTACTTGAGTATTCGCATGTATCTCAACACTCTTAAACTAATATTGCTGGGTTGTTAACTACTTTTAATTGGGATCATTGAGTTGGGGTTTACCTTCTCAAATGATGTTTCAACTACCATGATAGTTAAATTAAATTGATTCCTTTGTAGTAGGGAAAAATTGGCTTTTCGCAAAAACTGTAACCATAGAGCTTTCCACCAGCCAAATATGCATGTAGTAGTAGCATTATTCTGTTATTGCTCTTTTGTGTTACATTGCCAGCATATTCCATGTGCTGACCCGTTCTCGGGCTGCAATGTATTATGTTGCAGACTTTTCAGACGAGGAGTAAGGTTTGTAGGTCGTTGTCGTGTAGCTTAGTTATGCTGTTGGAGTTGATGAACTCACTTTATCTTCCAAGCCTTCCGCTGTTATCGCATTAGATGGCCTTAAGCCATATTATTGTAATAAGTTCTCTTTGGAGACATTCGATGTAATAAGTGTGTGATTGCTACTCTGTTATAAATCCTTCGAAGTACTGTGTGGTGTCAGCATTACTGATCCAGGGATGACACCTGAGCACAGAGACTTGACCATCTGAGGTCGAGTCGCTACATTCTATCACAGATCCGAAGGCAAGGTATTCGTTGCTAAAAATGGATCCTTTCTAGAGAAGGAGTTTCTCTCGAAAGAAGTGAGTGGGAGGAAAGTAGAGCTTGATAAGGTAATTTGTACCTTCTCCCGAATTGGAAAGTAGTTCATCACAAAAATCAGTTCCAGTGATTCCTACACCAATTAGTGAGGAAGCTAATGATGATGATCATGAAACTTCAGATCAAGTTACTACAAAACCTCATAGGTCTTCCAAAGTACAGTCCGCACCAGAGTAGTACGGTAATACTGTTCTGGAAGTCATGTTACTAGACCATGATGAACCTACGAACTATGAGGAAGCGATGATGAGCCCAGATTCCGCGAAATGGCTTGAGGCCATAAAATCTGAGATATGATCCATGTATGAGAACAAAGTATGGACATTGATTGACTTGCTCGATGATCAGCAAGCCATGTTAAATAAATGGATCTTCAAGAGGAAGACGGACACTGATAGTAGTGTTACTATCCACTAAGCTCGACTTGTTGCAAAAGTTTTTCAACAAGTTCAAGGGGTTGAATACAATGAGATTTTCTCACTCGTATCGATGCTTAAGTCTGTCCGAATCATGTTAGCAATTGCCACATTTTATGAAATCTGGCAAATGGATGTCAAAACTGCATTCCTTAATGGATTTATTAAAAGAAGAGTTGTATATGATGCAACCAGAAGGTTTTGTCAATCCTAAAGATGCTAACAAAGTGTGCAAGCTCCAGCAATCCATTTATGGACTGGTGCAAGCCTCTCGGAGTTGGAATATACGCTTTGATGAGTTGATCAAAGCATATGGTTTTATACAGACTTTTTGAGAAGCCTGTATTTACAAGAAAGTGAGTGGGAGCTCTGTAGCATTTCTAATATTATATGTGGGTGACATATTGTTGATTGGAAATGATATAGAAATTCTGGATAGCATAAAAGGATATTTGAAAAGAGTTTTTCAAATAAAGACCTCGGTGAAGCTGCTTACACATTGAGCATCAAGATCTATATAGATAGATCAAGACGCTTGATGAGATTTTTCAATGAGTACATACCTTGATAAATTTTTGAAATAGTTCAAAATAGAACAGCCAAAGAAAGAGTTCTTTCCTGTGTTGCAAAGGTATGAAATTGAGTAAGACTCAAATCCAGACCACAGCAGAAAATAGAAAAGAGAAATGAAAGTCATTCCCTATGCCCCGGTCATAGGTTCTATCAAGTATGCTATGCTATGTACCAGACCTATTGTATACCTTGCTCTGTATTTTGCAAGGGAGTACAATAGTGATCTAGGAGTAGATCACTGGACATTGGTCAAAAATATCCTTAGTGAGGACTAAGGAAATATTTCTCGATTATGGAGGTGATAAAAGAGCCCATCGTAAAGAGTTACATCGGTGCAAGCTTTTACACCAATCCAGATGACTCTAAGTCTCAATCTGGATACATATTGAAAGTGGGAGCAATTAGCTAAAGTAGCTTCGTGCAGAGCATTGTAGACAGAATATTTGCAAAATACATACGGCTCTGAATGTGACAGGCCCGTTGACTAAGCTTCTCTCACGAGCAAAACATGATCACACCTTAGTACTCTTTGGGTGTTAATCACATAGCGATGTGAACTAGATTATTGACTCTAGTAAACCCTTCGAGTGTTGGTCACATGACGATGTTAACTATGGGTGTTAATCATATACAGATATGAATATTGGTGTTAAATCACATAGCGATGTGAACTAGATTATTGACTCTAGTGCAAGTGGGAGACTGAAGGAAATATGCCCTAGAGGCAATAATAAATTTATTATTTATTTCCTAATTTCATGATAAATGTTTATTATTCATGCTAGAATTTTATTAACCGGAAACATAATACATGTGTGAATACATAGACAAACATAGTGTCACTAGTATGCCTCTACTTGACTAGCTCGTTTATCAAAGATGGTTATGTTTCCTGTCCATGGACAAAAGAGTTGTCATTTGATTAACGGGATCACATCATTAGGAGAATGATGTGATTGACTTGACCCATTCCGTTAGCTTAGCACTTGATCGTTTAGTATGTTGCTATTGCTTTCTTCATGACTTATACATGTTCCTATGACTATGAGATTATGCAACTCCCGTTTACCGGAGGAACACTTTGTGTGCTACCAAACGTCACAACGTAACTGGGTGATTATAAAGGAGTACTACAGGTGTCTCCAAAGGTACATGTTGGGTTGGCATATTTCGAGATTAGGTTTTGTCACTCCGATTGTCGGAGAGGTATCTCTGGGCCCTCTCGGTAATGCACATCACTATAAGCCTTGCAAGCAATGTGATTAATGAGTTAGTTGCGGGATGATGCATTACGTAACGAGTAAAGAGACTTGCCGGTAACGAGATTTAACTAGGTATTGGATACCGACGATCAAATCTCGGGCAAGTAACATACCGATGACAAAGGGAACAGCGTATGTTGTTATGCGGTTTGACCGATAAAGATCTTCGTAGAATATGTAGGAACCAATATGGGCATCCAGGTCCCGCTATTGGTTATTGACCGAGAATGGTTCTAGGTCATGTATACATAGTTCTCGAACCCGTAAGGTCCGCACGCTTAACGTTACGATGACAGTTATATCATGAGTTTATAAGTTTTGATGTGCCGAAGGAGTTCGGAGTCCCGGATGAGATCGGGGACATGACGAGGAGTCTCGAAATGGTCGAGACGTAAAGATCGATATATTGGACGACTATATTCGGAGTTCGGAAAGGTTCCGAGTGATTTGGGTATTTTCGGGGGTACCAGGGAGTTACGGGAATACGAGGAAGAAGCATTGGGCCTCATGGGCCAAGTGGTGGAAGAGAGGAAGAAGGGCACGCGGCCCCCCCTAGCCCGAACCGAATTGGACTAGGGGGTCGGCCCCCCTTTCCTTCTTCTCCTCCCTCTCCTTCCTTCTCCTTCTCCTCCCCTTCCTTCCCTTCTCCTAGTAGGACTTGGAAAGAGGGGGGAATCCTACTTGGAGTAGGATTGCCCCCCCTAGGGTGCGCCTCCTCCCCTTGGCCGGCCCCCTCCCCCTTGCTCCTTTATATACGGGGGCAGGGGGCACCCCATGACACACAAGTTGATCTACGGATCATTCCTTAGCCGTGTGCGGTGCCCCCCTCCACCATATTCCACCTCGGTCATATTGTCGCGGAGTTTAGGCGAAGCCCTGCACCGGTAGAACATCATCATCGTCACCACGCCGTCGTGCTGACGGAACTCATCTCCGGAGCTCGGCTGGATCGGAGGCCGGAGATCGTCATCGAGCTGAACGTGTGCTGAACTCGGAGGCCCCGTACATTCGGTGCTTGGATCGGTCGGATCGTGAAGATGTACGACTACATCAACCGCGTTATGCTAACGCTTCCGCTTACGGTCTACGAGGGTACGTGGATGAACACTCTCCCCTCTCGTTTCTATGCCATCACCATGATCTTGCGTGTGCGTAGGAATTTTTTTGAAATTACTACGTTCCCCAACAGTCAACACCTTCGCCATGTGTATCAATCTGAATCGTAATTCCCCACGGTGTCATCTTCTTCTTCGTCCTCAATGTCCTCGAATGTTGTCTTCTTCTTAATCAACTCTTGTATGTCCACAGCACAACAGGCAATCTTTTCACTGGCGTCATTGACATGATGGTTCTCAAAGATATTAGGAACATCTGTGTTATCTTGTACATCAGGAGCAGTGTAAGCATCATCTTGTTGTGCAACTTCATTAAACGAATTCCTCTGCTCAAACCTTTGCACTACTCTCCAGTCATCGCTACGTGCAAATGTGTCTTCCAAGAAAAATATCTGTGTTGCTTGATTTGCCAAAATAAAAGACTCGTTGGTCTGGTACGCCGCCTTGACATTGATGGATTTGAAATAATCATCAACTCTGGGTTTTGCGATCCTGGAAAACAGGTTATACCAACGACAGCACAACAGAACCACGCACCGATGATCCTCGAAACTGGAGATATACTGCAACTGAACAATGTCTATTATGTTAGCATACATTTCAGTTGTCTCTTTGTCATACGTATCCGTGCTCATGATGGCACTGTTTTGTGTCTTCCTGCCTTCGTCTCGTGCAAGGGAGTTGTAGCGCACATCTCCAACAACGCAAGATTCATAATGTCTTACCCGAGTATCAGGACCCATTGCTAGTGAGTAAATGGCATCATCAACTGCCTGCCCATCCTCCCGCATCTTCTTAACCTATGGTTAGAAAATAGACAAGCTGATCATCTTATGTACTCAATATATTAAAAAAACTGAGAGTGCACTTCAAAAGCTTACATGGTTCTTGAACCATTTCGCAAATCCTGCCATAACCAGTTTGTCAATGTTTCTTGGATTTGGCGGTAGTAACTCCTCTTTGTAGATGCTGCACAACACAGTGATCGCGTCAAACATCTAAATATATAAGAATGTGCTGCAAGTTTAGTAGATTACGATGTATAAGCTACAGTACTGCACTTACTTGATATAAGGTAGTATCTTAGGATAGTTATTCAACACATACCAAACCATTTTGTCCAAATCTTTAGGTTTGTCCTCTTGTCAACTCTTCCCTGTAACTCGAATAGAATAATCGAAAACATTGAGCCCGGGATTGTCTTCACCCACCTCTTTGCTAAGCTGATCAGCTGTTTCAATGTATTTTGAGCAGAATGTCAACGCTTCTGTAGCAATGTAGGCCTCTGCAAGGGAAACCTCGGGTCTAGCTCTGTTCCTAACATAGCCCTTGAAAGTGCCTAGCCGCCTTTCAATAGGGTACACCCAGCCATACTGTACTGGACCTCTAAGTAGTGACTCATCAGGTAGATGAACAGCCAAATGCACCATCACATCAAAGAAGGCTAGAGGATATATCTTCTCAAGGTCGCATAGGATAGTTGGTATCTTGTCTCTAAGACGCTCCAAAGCATCTATCCTGATATTTCTACCGCAGAGTTCCCTGAAGAATTGTCCCAACTCTGCAACTGCTCTGTATAAGTCAGGGCGGCCCAATCCTCTAAGGATAACAGGTAAAACCCTTTGAAGTAGGACGTGGCAGTCATGAGTTTTCAACCCTTGTACCTTGTTTCCATCTGCACTAACTCTCCTTTCAGGGTTGGAAGCAAATCCATGTGGGAATATCACACGTGACAGGACCTCGCAGAATTCTTTTCTTTTTACCTTGTCCAAGATGTACACAGCTGGTGCCATATCCCGTGGTTTACCTTCATCTTGCACCTGCAAATCCTTTCTGATACCCAGGTGTGTCAAATCAATCCTAGATTTTAAGGTATCTTTCGTCTTGCCTTCAATGTTAAGAAGTGTGCCAATAATGCTGTCACATATATTTTTCTCGATGTGCATCACATCAAGATTATGCCGCACATCCAAATCTTTCCAATACTCCAAGTCCCACAAAGTGGACCTGCGGGTAAACAATAATCTCTCTTCTACCGTGCCACGCTTCCTTTTCCCGCTACCATTACCAGGATGGTTTCCTGGTGTAATATGCCCGACCTTCTCTAATTCCACTTGCAACTCATCAGCGGTGAGCCTCTTTGGAGCATCACAGTTTTCATGCTTTGCATTGAACACATGTCTTCGGTATTTTTTAGGATGCGGCTTGTCCTTGGCAAGGAAATGGCGGTGTCTAATGTAACAGATCTTGCTAAGTATTGCATATGACAGCGGATTCCTATCACAGCGAACACATGCATTGTAACCATGTGTCGTTCGCCCTGACATAGTGCCCAAAGCCGGATAATCATGGATGCACCAAATTACAACAGCACAGAGAAAGAAATCAGCTGGTGGGCTGCTATATAGGTCTCGAGTGAGAATATCCTTCCATAGCTGTTGAAGTTCCTCCACAAGAGGCCCCATGAACAAATCAAAATCCTTTCTAGGACTTTTTGGCCCTGGGATGAGCAAGGCCATCATGTAGTTTGATTCTTTGGTGCAGACATTTGGAGGCGTGTTGTAAGGGATAACAAGCACTGGCCACATGCTATATGTGGCGCTCTGGTGGCTAAATGGGTTAAATCCATCTGAAGCTAAGCCAAGTCTAATGTTTCTCCGGTCAGCAGCAAACTCTTTGTGTTTATCATTGAAGCTTTTCCACTCACTACCATGAGATGGATGGCTCATTACATTCTGATCTTTGTACTCCTGGTTCCTAGAATGCCATGGTACATCCTCTCTTGTTTCAGCATCATGAAACAACCTCTGCAATCTTGGTGTAATTGGAAAATGTCTCAGAACAATATGAGGAATCCTCTTCACAGCATCGCCATCTTTCCATCTTGATGATTTGCATTTCGGGCATTCACTTAAGTTGGCATAATCCTTCTAGAACAGAACACAATTATTCTTACAAACATGGATCATATCATATCCAATTCCAACTGCACGAAGGCAATTCTTCATTTTACTGTAGGTGTGTGGCAGCTCAGACGCATCTGGGAAAGATTTGCGGAAAGCAGCCAACATTGCATCGAATGATTTGTTGGTCATCCGCTCAGATGTCTTCACCTGAAGAAAGGTGACCATAGCTGAGAATACTGACATCTTATTTCCTTGGGTGACAGCAACGTTGCATTGTTCCAACATGCGGGCCCACCATTTTTCTTCTGCAGGTGAAAGTTCACGGAATGCACGAGCATTACGTAGCATTGTTTCAATGTTGGTCAAACTCACTGGCTCCACCACCACCACCTCCTCCTCCTCTTCCACCTGAGCATCAGGCAGATCAAGATGGTGATCTGTTGCTTCCACGTAGTCAATAACATTGACGTTCACAGCTTCACCATGATGAACCCACCTAGTATATGTGACCGACATCCCATACAAGTGTAGATGATTTTGCACAGTTGACTGGGGTCTTGTAACTGAATTCATACAACTGCTACACGGGCAGAGCACATCTGATTTCGGACCACCGTACTCAACTCTGATAAAGTTCATGAAGTTTTCAACCCCCTCGACATATGCAGTGGAGAATCTTCGAGCAGAAGTTATCCAAGTCCTGTCCATCTGTAAGACATACAAATTAGTTCTTCTACTAGATATTATAGGAAAAACATATATGCTTTTTTATGAAGTCCAGAAAAAAATACCTAGGTCGATGTCTAAAGCTATGGCAAGATATTTGGATGAGCATATCTAAGTAACAAAATATATGTAAAGCTAATTCAGCAAACATATTTGAGTGCTAAATTATGGGAGGCTGTTTCAGCAGTCAATGAGGCCGAGCACACAGACATCAAACTATCGAAGGCCATCGCAGCAACAAAGATCGAGTATAAAACGTTGTAGAGCTATTTCACCTAACAGATTGGCTACTAGACCATGGAAATCTACGTCACAATAAATATATGGCAGGATATTTTAGCAACTAATCGGCCTTGGCATGCCATCTCAGCTAAGTAGATTGAGTGCAGAACAGGGCAAGGAAGCATCTTAAGCAGAGCATATTGACAGTAAACTACTTCGGCAAACAGTGAGATTAAGAGCGTCTATCAGCTAACATTCAGTGCTACACCGACATGAACGGGGCCTCAGTCTAGAATGCACGTACCGTGGGAGAAGCTGACCACCGTGCATCTCCACATGAACGTCGCCAGCGGTGGCGGCGCTGACCGCCGTGCGCCTCCACAAGAACGTAGCCAGAGGTGGCGGCGCGGCTAGAGGATGGCAGTCTACGAGAGCGTACTGTGGGAGCGAGAGGATCGCCGTGCGTCCCCTCGACAAGTTGCGGCACCGACGTATCGGCGCGGCGGGGAGGGCGGCTTTGGCAGAGCGAATGGAGTGGAGGGGGGACGGGGGGGAGGGGGTTTGGGGAATATTTGGCCGAAGGGCGGTTGAATCGGATTTGGGGGGAATTTTTGTGTGGGGGGGAGGATTTTCGCGCGGTGGGCGGGGAGAGTTTGGCGCATGGTCGGTTTCTCCAAGTGCAATCCCACGTGTCAGTGAAGAGGCAAGCTGAAGCGCGTTCCGTTTGCGTGAGCCCTGTGCAGGACCGAACGTGTGTGGGGGTGCAATGCGACCGCAACAGGAGTGCTGTGAGTGTACCGCCTTTTTTCCTTTTAAACTAGGTGCTTCGCCCCCTCAAAAAAAAATTTGTTGCTTCGCGCGATCCATCGATACTACTACTAGTAATCCGGTAATCCCGACTAAAACGGCACGGCCGGGTCTTTTCCCGCGCGATATGCTGGGAGGTTGGCTTAGTTGGGTTTTTTAGATTTGTCTCGGTTCAATAAAAAGCAGAGTTGGTGATGATGTTGTGCCTGTCATCCTGCAATATAGGCCGTCCGATCTATATCTAACGGATAGGAAGGAAACTATGACAATTTACCCGCACTCCTCTCCACATTTGCAGATAGGGCTTTCCCACGTTCATCCTTTTCTCCCACAAGATCTTGATCTTCCGTGCAACGCACAAGCATCTTGCTAGTACTCCTACAATATGTATATTATTATGAAAGTTCATATACACTGGCCGAGATTAATGCAAACACAGCAGATTTTCTTTACATTTCGAACTTTTATAGGACATAAAAATAAAATAAACCTGACCCTAAACCTATTCTACGGCAGATTTTCATTACATTTCGAACTTTTTCGGTTTCCATGTTTTCCCGGCCATATTCGAGCGTCAGTGCTCCGCGTTGCGCATTAGGCCTTTCACTACGTAGGCCAAGCGAGACAACTTATTGTTTATTTGAGCCGTTCAAGTGTAATCTGTGGCGTTTGCTTATTTCTAATTCCTCTCCAACCCTCTTGTCCATCGATCATGTCGCCCTCCAGTCGAGTCCATCCTCCCGCATGCCTCATTTGAAAATTCCGTCGAGTATCATTCGCATGTACCCACCCTAGTCTTCTTTCAATAGATCTCCGGACCCCGAGATGAAATCGAGAGGGAATGAGTGGGGGCACATGATACCTAAGGCAGATTCAAAAATTTTAGCCGGTGATCATAGCATCCACAAATCATATATAAAGGGTATTCAATGTTCGTTTTGTTTTTGAACGTACAATATACTCCCTCCTATACTTTCTAGTTTACATATATGTTTTATGTGTAGTCAAAGTATCTCTACTATGATAAAAAAAAGGTATCAACATTCAACAACGCCCAATCAATATACTCCTAGATTTGTACTCGAGATGGTTTCCAATTTGACTATTGACAAGATTATAGTACATGAGATGTATAATGTGAAAATTATATCATTGGAAACTCCTTTCACATACGAAATTGACCGTATGCTTTGTGTAAGTTGCATGTCATATATTATTACTCTAACATTTGGTCAAAGTTAGCCTCGAAAAACGCATTAGACCCTGTATGCTTTGTGTAAGTTGCATGTCATATATTATTACTCTAACATTTGTGTAAATTGCATGTCATATATTATTACTCTAACATTTGGTCAAAGTAGTATAGTGGAAGTGGATCCTCCGACGTAGGTATCCCTGCCTTACCCTCCCTTTTGATCACTTACTGGCGGACCCCATGCTTGCTAGGCCCCGCATGTCAGTTACTCAATGGGTTCGGCCACGTCAGGGGATCCTCATCCGTAGTATATACTCCTTCTGTTTTTATTTACTCCGCATAAAACGGAGGGAGTGGTGGTATAATAAATGACGCGGGCGGGGAGGGGGAGGGACGTCAGTTTGCTCTCAACTGCGGTCCCACAAGCGAGCGAAAACACAAGACGAAGCGCGTTCCATTCGGTGAGCGACATGGACGGTCCAGCGTGCCGGTCTGCAACACGAACGCGACAAGAGCGATGTACAGTCAAAACCGATTGACCAGTCGTCACCGGAACCACTATTCACACCAGAACCTTCGCTGCTCGGCCTATGCCAGCCACTGCCCTAAAACCACACCAAATCTCCAGCCCATTCCCCCACCTTTAGATCCCTTAGCCCGCATCAAGTGTCCCCTAGTTCGCCGAAAAGCCATGGTGCGCTACAAGATCAGTTACTACAAGATACTGACGCTAGAGCGCCGCGCAGAAATCGCGGTGGCGGTCGACACCACAGACCTCCGTTACCAAGCTCGCTTTGCGGCGGGCCAATCCCCGAGTTCTCTGGAGCCAAGCTACGAGGAGGAGGAAGCCGATCCAATGTTCACTGCGGAGGTCGCGGCGCAAAAGGCCCTCGATGGGTATGAGACGATGGACGTCGACTTCGTGCCGGCGTCCGAGTCCCCCATGGTGCAGGCGGACCAGCGGTTCAACATGGCGATACTAATGGAAGACCGGGAGGTAGAGGCTCAACTCGACGCAGAGCGCGCGCATGCCGCGGCCATTGAGGCTCTCCTGCAGGCGGAACCGGATGTCGTGGATGTGAACCGAGCGGCGGAGGCTCAACTTGAGCCGGAGCGCGTGGATGTCGCTGCCATCGAGGCCCTCCTGCAGGCGGAACCGGACGTCCTGGACATGAACCGGGCGGCAGAGGCTCGACTCGACGCAGAGCGTGCGGATGCCGCTCTCATCGACGCCCTCATGCAGGCGGAACCGGACGTCCTGGACTTGAACCGGGCGACGGGGGCTCGACTCGACGCGGAGCGCGCGGATGCCGCTGCCATCGAGGCCCTCCTGCAGGCGGAACCGGACGCCCTCGACTTGAACCGGTTTGTGCTCTCGTCCGTGCAGAGTGCCCGCACGCTCCGCTTGAACGAGTAGCTGGAGGCTGAGGACAAGCACGGTGCGGAGACACACGTCGGCAGCGACGACTGGTTTGCGCCGGCAGCCAAAGACGACGAGGCCGTCTCTTTCCGCGAGTAGTGATAGTTTTTCTTTATGTTGTTGTTTTTATGGATCTTTTGCTGTGTAAAAACATACTATATTTGTTATGCAAGTCGCCTGACTTGGGTCAGTCTACCATTTCAGGCGGTTGGATGAATATCCTACGTCTCCTAACCCTTATTTTCTTCTTCCTCACCTCTTCTTCTTCCCCAACAGATCACCGCACGGGCCGTACGGATACTCCCCAACATGCGGTTGGATAAACATACTCTATGAACAAAAATTACATGTCAGCGATAGGATGGCTGAGTTTGGTTTGTTCACATGCGACAGCATGTGTCAGTGAGGGTGCGTTCCCTTGGTTGGGTTTGCGGCGTGCAGGAGCGACTGTGTGAGGGTGCAGTGCGACCGCGGCGTGCAGGAGCGACCGTGTGAGGGTGTTGTGCGACCGCGACAGCCGTGCGCAAGTGTACCTCCTTCTCATTTTGAAAACTTTAGGAAAGCTTGGCAAAAATGTGTGGCCAAGTTTGGCAATGCAAGGCCTAGACCCAAATAGGATAAGTACGTAGGTACTAGGAGTACTACCTCCGTCCTGGTTTATTGGTCCTCATTATATTCCATGCTAAATTTTGACTACAAATTTAACTAAAAAATGTTCATGCATGTTATAAAAAATTATATCGTTGAAAACTACATTCAAATACAAATCTAACGATGCATTTTTTGTTGACATGCATTAACATTTTATAAGTTAAATTTATAGTCAAAATTTGACACGGGATATAATGAGGACCAATAAACCAGGCCGGAGGTAGTCCTAGTGTTAAAAAAGATAGGCGGGGTTTTCCTTCGCGGGATTTAATTGATACAAATCCTCGTTTCATGTGTCAATTAATGCATATTTGTTCTCGACAGACCAAAGAGCTAACCATCTCACTCCTCATCGCTTGATTAATGCAGCGCCATACAAACCAACCTTCTCACTTCCGCATGCATGCAGGGGATATTAATGTCCTTGGTTTCTAACCCCATCAATTTTGCCTCGATTAGTGTTAGTGGGCCTTTGCAAATTGTAATTTTGATATACTGGCCTTTTGTACAAAAAAATGGAGGTAGTAACTATATTTGACTTCCTTCCCCGTTGCGGTGACGTCGACGATATTTTTTTGTGGTTTGGTGAAGTGCGTTCGACGGAGAACACCATTGAGGGAGACAACGGTAAGTCATTCGCAAGTGCCGCCTGCAAGCCGAGACAACCGCCTTATTTGCAGCCTGGAAGTCCTTTACTAGTAGTACTACTACTAGGAGTACTAGTGCGGTGAGATGGTTCTCGAAGAAGACGATGGAGAAGCGGAGTCAGCGAAGAGTGAAATGATGGTTGCTTCGTCCGTGCTTTGTGATTTGACGCCTCACTGCTTTGTGATTTGTGATAGAAGGGATAGGGGAGTAGACTCTGTGTTCTATACTGTACTACATGCGTCCAAGCATGGGAGAAAGAGGAGAGACGTTGCATTTTTCTATTCCTTCAATCAATCAATCAGGGAGCTTCGGTTCCATCTTTTTGGATTTGGCAACAACGTCCACAATGGTTCCCACGATGCCAAAAGCTATTTTCACATTTGGCTACACATTGTGGATGCCCTTAACCGTACCACTTGGTTTTGCTCCTGTGTGCTATCTATACAAATCTCAATTATATTGATCTAAAAAATTATAGAATCTAGATTAGTAAAAATGAGGTGATTTTGCCGCGCGGATGGCGGGGGAGGTTTCTTATTTTCGGAGGACGTTGTCTTGGCGGTTTGCTAACATGCGGTCCCATGTGTCAGTGCTTTACCAAGCAGATCCGCGTCCCACATGAGGCAGAACAACGACAAAAGCAACAAGGGGTTAAGTTGAAGAAGATGAGGGAGAAGCGGATTCAGCAACGAGTGAAATGATGGTTGCTTCGTCCCTCCAACTTCTTTTTTAGCATTATTACTCCGTCCCTCCAACTTAACTGCGGGAAAGGTGCAGCTTTGTGATTTGACGCCTCATTGCTCATTACTACGCCGGCGCCATGACTGGGGTGCTTCACCCCGGCTGCTCTACACTGTATTCCGGTATGGCACGTGGACCCGGTAGCTTGATGTCCCACATGTCGGCGAAAGGGACTAGAAGATTTATGAAAGCGAGCGCTCCACTCTTACGACGGAGGAGTAGACGACACGACGACCCAGTGAACTGTCACTTGTACTGTATAGTACTATAGTTTTGCTGTTTCGCATGATCCATCGATACAAACCCGATTAAACAGGAAAGGGCGAGATTTTTCCTGCGCGGTAGATGATATTGGCCATACATTTCAAAGGCAATTTTAATGTGTGCAAACTGAATAATTATAAGTAACAATATGATATCTAGTAAAACTAAAAACACATATGATTTATTGTGTTAGAGTGTAGTAGTAGTGCTGTATTGCATAGTTGTTAGATGTAACATGCGAGAACGTGTAGAGATGTAGTTTTGGAGGGCCTACAGAGAGAAAAGCATAATACGGTCACCGAACTTCAGAATAAGCTGATTACGGTCACTCTATACGTTTTGCGGTGATTATCCGGTCACTTGCTCACAGTTCAGCATCGGATTGCACTCTGTTGACCGGGCAAATAGTCTGCATGGCGCCATGTTGACTAGTTAAATTGACCACGTTCCTTGTGGGTCCCACCTGTCAGTTCGCATAGGTAAAAGTTCAGATAAACACAAATTTACGCAGGCGCGACAAGGCTCCAACCCGTCCGCGGGAATCACCTGGTTGTGTATGTGTCTGTCAGGGCCTGTTGTGTGCGCATGCACGTGTAGGTTGTGCACTTGAGCATGAGAGTGTGTGTTGGTCGTGTGGTGTACTGGTGTGTGCATGCATGCGTGCGTGTGTGCGTGTGAGTGTTGCGTGCGTGCGTGGCTGCGTGTGTACGTGTGAGTGTTGCGTGCGTGCATGGGTCCATGTGTTTGTGTGAGTGTTGCGTGGATGCAGTTCGTGTGCATGCGTGCGTGTGTGTATAATCACCACACCAGCTCCTGTGTGTTAAAACAGATGGCTCATCATACCAATACAAGGCCACCTTGTCCGATGTGCCCGTGGTCATGACTTTGAACCACCGTCAAAATATTTTTTTGTGTTTGTTTTCATTCTTACTAGCAAGATGCCCGTGCGTTGCACGTAACATCAAGATGCATTCGTATGACTTGTTTATCTTGTGAGAGAAAAGGATGAACGAGGGAAGGCCTTATTTGCAAATGTGGAGAGGTGTGTGGGTACCCTTTTGCAAAATTGACATAGTTTCTTTCCTATCCGTCAGATATAAATCGGACGGCCTATATTGCAGGATGGCAGGCACACCATCATCACCAACTCTATTTTTTATAAGAGTGTATTTTATGTATTTTATAAGAGTGTAGATGTAGAGTAGATACAAGTCGACAGGTGGGCACGATGGTAGTGAGATAATGTGATGCAACACTAGAGGTGCCACGTGGAGCGTCTAACTGGTCAACTAGTCATGTCATGAGCAAATACAGAGTTGTACGGTGAGCCCGTGACTGTATAATAACCACTAAACGTAAACGGTGACCGTAATGAGTGGATTATGAAGTCCAATGTATGTATCGTGCTTTCGCTTCCAATACAATGATCTTCATTGCATATATCGCGAGAGAAAGATGAAACACGCGTGAATTTTCTGGGGGCTTACTTTTAGAGGACCTGGAGATAGTTTTGTGTGCACACGTGAAAGGGGCGTATAGGGGGGGTATGCGATGGAGAGAGAGATGCTCTTCGTTTCTCTTTATTATATATGACTAACTTTGTATATAGTACAAAAATATACAAATTCACAGTGCGGAATAAATATCATTGTGGGCACCATGCAATGCAAATTAGCGTTCGCACTCCTCCATATAACTTTGTAATGTTGTATATATGTAGAAACTCTAAAATAATTTTTGGCCACACTTTATTCAAAAGGAATGTTGTATGCGAAATAAACGCGAAGAGAGGGCTTTTTAGATCAATGGGGTACGTGATGTAACATGTGTGAATGTGTAGTTGTTGCATTTGGCGGGGCCTATAGAGGTATGTGTGTGTATTACATATTCGAGAGAGGCATGGATAGAGGGGCCGACCGGGGGCGGGGGGCGTGGGAGAGATAGCATGAGAAATGAGAGTGTGATGTCTACTACACAACCTTCTCCTTATAGACGTTGTTGGGCCTGCAAGTGCACAGGTTTGTAGGACAGTAGCAAATTTCCCTCAAGTGGATGACCTAAGGTTTATCAATCCATAGGAGGCGTAGGATGAAGATGGTCTCTCTCAAGCAACCCTGCAACCAAATAACAAAAAGTCTCTTATGTCCCCAGCACACCCAATACAATGGTAAATTGTATAGGTGCACTAGTTCGGCGAAGAGATGGTGATACAAGTGCAAAATAGATAGTAGATAAATGTTTTTGTAATCTGAAATAATAAAAACAGCAAGGTAACTAATGATAAAAGTGAGTGTAAGCGGTATTGCAATGATAGGAAACAAGGCCTAGGGTTCATACTTTCAATAGTGCAAGTTCTCTCAACAATAATAACATAGAAAGATCATATAACAAGCCCTCAACATGCAACAAAGAGTCACTCCGAAGCCACTAATAGCGGGGAACAAACGTAGAGATTATGGTAGGGTACGAAACCACCTCAAAGTTATTCTTTCGGATCAATCTATAAAAGAGTTCGTACTAGAATAACACCTTAACATACAAATCAACCAAAACCATAATGTCACCTAGATACTCCATTTTCACCTCAAGTATCCGTGGGCATGATTATACGATATGCATCACACAATCTCAGATTCATCCAACCAACACAAAGTACTTCAAAGAGTGCCCCAAAGTTTCTATTGGAGAGTCAAGAACGTGTGCCAACCCCTATGCATAGGTTCCCAATGTCACGAAACCCGCAAGTTGATCACCAAAACATACATCAAGTGGCACATGATATCCCATTGTCACCACAGATAATCACGGCAAGACATACATCAAGTGTTCTCAAAAAAGACTCAATCCGATAAGATAACTTCAAAGGGGAAACTCAATTCATCATAAGAGAGTAGAGGGGGAGAAACATCATAAGATCCAACTACAATAGCAAAGCTCGGGATACATCAAGATCATGCCATAGAACATGAGAGAGAACACGAGAGAGAGAGAGAGAGAGAGAGAGAGAGATCAAACACATCGCTACTGGTACATACCCTCAGCCCCGAGGGTGAACTACTCCCTCCTCGTCATGGATAGTGACGGCATGATGAAGATGGCCACCGTTGAAGGGATCCCCTTCCGGTAGGGTGCCGGAACGGGCGCCCGAGAGGTTTTTGGTGGCTACAGAGGCTTGCGGCGGCGAAACTCCCTATCTATCTTCTGTTCTGGAAGTTTTAGTATACAAGAGTATATATGGGTGCAAGGAGTACGTCGGTGGAGCTACGGGGGCCCCACGAGGCAGGGGGCACGCCCGGGGGTGGGGGGGTGGGCGCGCCCCCTCCCTCGTGAGCACCTCCCATATCTTCTGACGTGGGGTCCAAGTCCATCAGGTGGGTTTCCTTCCAAAAATAACTTCTCCAGTTGATTTCGTTCCGTTTTGACTCCGTCTGATATTCCTTTTCCTTGAAACACTAAAATAGGCATAAAACAGCAAATCTGGGCTGGGCCTCCGGTTAATAGGTTAGTCCCAAAAATAATATAAAAGTGGATAATAAAGCCCAATATTGCCCAAAACAGTAGATAATATAGCATGGAGAAATCAAAAATTATAGATACGTTGGAGACGTATCAAGCATCCCCAAGCTTAATTCATGCTCGTCCTCGAGTAGGTAAGATGCGGAGTGCTACTTGGCATAATTTCAATGTAATTCTTCTTACTTGTGATATGAATATTCAGATCCGAAAGATTCAAGACAAAAGTTCATATTGACATAAAAATAATAATACTTCAAGCATACTAATAAAGCAATCATGTCTTCTCAAAATAACATGGCAAAAGAAAGTTCATCCCTACAAAATCATATAGTTAGGCTATGCTTCATTTTCTTCACACAAAGATGTTCCCAACTTCTATACCCCCGATGACAAGCCAAGCAATTGTTTCATACTAAAATAATCTCAAACTTTTTCAACCTTCACACAATCCATGAGCGTGAGCCATGGATACAGCACTATGGGTGGAATAGAATATGATGATGGGGATTGTGTGGAGAAGACAAAAAAAGGAGAAAGTCTCACATTGACGAGGATAATCAACGGGCTATGGAGATGCCCATCCATTGATGTCAACATGAGGAGTAGGGATTGCCATGTAATGGATGCACTAGAGCTATGAATGCTCAACAAAAGAAAACTAGTGGGTGTGCATCCAACTCGCTTGCTCATGAAGACCTAGGGCATTTGAGGAAGTCAATCGTAGGAATATACAAGCCAAGTTCTACAAGAACAAGTTGCTACTTTGAAGCACAAGTGTGGAAAAAGAGATAGTAGCATTGCCCTTTTTTTATTTTCTTTTTTTCTTTTTTTGGGCCTTTTTTGGCCTTTCTCATTTTTTTTCTTTGGGCAATGCTCTAATAATGATGATCATCACATTTCTATTGATTACAACAAATGAATTACAACTCGAAACTAGAACAAGATATGACTCTATATGAATGCCTCCGGTGGTGTACCGAGATGGTGCAATGAATCAAGAGTGACATGTATGAAAAATAATGCATCGTGGCTTTGCCACAAATACGATGTCAACTACATGATCATGCAATGGCAATATGACAAAAGTAATGTATGTCATGATGAAGATGATGGAAGTTTCATGGCAATATATCTCGGAATGGCTATGGAAATGCCATGATAGGTAGGTATGGTGGCTGTTTTGAGGAAGATATAAGGAGGTTTATGTGTGATAGAGCGTATCGTATCACGGGGTTTGGATGCACCGGCGAAGTTTGCACCAACTCTCAAGGTGAGAAAGGGCAATGCACGGTACCGAAGAGGCTAGCAATGGCGGAAAGGTAAAAGTGCGTATAATCCATGGACTCAACATTAGTCAAAAGAACTCATATACTTATTGCAAAAAAATTAGAAGTCATCAAAAACCAAGTACTACGCGCATTCTCCTAGGGGGATAGATTGGTAGGAAAAGACCATCGCTCGTCCCTGACCGCCACTCATAAGGATGCACAAGTCAGGTACACTTCATGTTTCAAATTTGTTACACAACTTTAACCATACGTGCATGCTACGGGACTTGCTAACTTCAACACAAGCATTCTTTGAATTCATAATCACCCAACTAGCACGACTTTAATATCACTACCTCCATATCTCAAAACAATTATCAAGTATCAAACTTTTATTAGTATTCAACACACTCATAAGAAAGTTTCACATATCTTGAACACCAAGTATATTAATATTAAGAAAATTACCATGCTATTAACGACTCTCAAAATAATATAAGTGAAGCATGAGAGTTCATCTATTTCTTCAAAATAAAACTACCACCATGCTCTAAAAGGTATAAGTGATGCACCAGAGCAAATGACAAACTACTCCAAAAGATATAAGTGAAGGTCAATGAGTAGCTAAATAATTATGCAACTATGCGAAGACTCTCTCTCTCTCATTTAATAATTTCAGATCTTGATACTTTATTCAAACAGCGAGCAAAGCTAAATAAAATGACATGATGCTCCAAGAAAAACAAATATCATGTGGTGAATAAAAATATAGCTCCAAGTAAAGTTACCGATGAACGAAGACGAAAGAGGGGATGCCTTCCGGGGCATCCCCAAGCTTAGGCTCTTGGTTATCCTTGAATATTACCTTGGGGTGCCTTGTTCATCTCCAAGCTTAGGCTCTTGCCACTCCTTATTCCATAGTCCATCGAATCCTTACCCAAAACTTGAAAACTCCACAACACAAAACTCAACAGAAAACTCGTAAGCTCTGTTAGTATAAGAAAATAAAACCACTACTTAGGTACTGTAATGAACTCATTCTAAATTCATATTGGTGTAATATCTACTGTACTCCAACTTATCTATGGTTCGTACCCTTCGATACTACTCATAGATTCATCAAAATAAGCAAACAACACATAGAAAACAGAATCTGTCAAAAACAGAACAGTCTGTAGTAATCTGTATCAAACGTATACTTCTGAACTTCCAAAATCCTACCAAATTAGGAAGTCCTAAGCAATTTGCGTACCAATCCAGAGCAAAAATAATCAGATCATAAGGACGTTTCTGTGAATTAACAAAACTAATTTACTAGGTGCAAAAGTTTCTGATTTTCAGTAGGATCAACACAACTATCACCGTAAGCTATCCTAAAGGTCTTACTTGGCACTTCATTGAAACAAAAGCTATAAAACATGATTACTACTGTAGCATAATCATGTGGACACACAAAAACAGTAAGGATAAATATTGGGTTGTCTCCCAACAAGCGTTTTTCTTTAATGCCTTTCTAGCTAGGCATGATGATGACAATGATGCTCACATAAAAGATAAGAATTGAAACATAACGGGAGCATCATGAAGCATATGACTAGCACTTTTAAGTCTGACCCACTTCCTATGCATAGGGATTTTGTGAGAAAACAACTTATGGGAACAATAATCAACTTGCATAGGAAGGTGAAACAAGCATAACTTCAAGAATTTAAGCACATAGAGAGGAAACTTGATATTATTGCAATTCCTACAAGCATATATTCCTCCCTCATAATAATTTTCAGTAGCATCATGAATGAATTCAACAATATAACCAACACCTAAAGCATTCTTTTCATGATCTATAAGCATAGAAAATTTACTACTCTCAAGCAAATTTATTCTCATTCGGGATAGTGGGAGTATCATAAGAGACTTGAATACTATAAATTGTTTCCACATTAAAAGTGTAATGTTCAGAGAAAGGGTACTCATAATCATGACAAGTTTTATAAATATAATCATCACTACTCTTTATAGCATAAGTTTTATCACAATAATCATCAAAAGTAGCAACTTTGTTCTCATCATAATCGATTGAAACCTCTTCCGAAATAGTGGATACATCACTAAATAAAGTCATTACCTCTCCAAATCCACTTTCATAAATATTATAAGATTCAACATCCTCCAAAATAGTGGGATCACTACTTCCTAAAGTTGACACTCTTCCAAACCCACTTTCATAAATATAGTCATCATAGGTAAAAGGCATGCTATCATCATAACTACTTTGCATATCAAAACTTGAGAGGCTAAAAATATCATCATTATTAAACATAGCATCCCCAAGCTTGGGACAAACATTAGTTACAGCAAATATATTCTCAAATATATCATCCTCATCAAACATAGCTTCCCCAAGCTTGGGCCTTTTTGTATCATAAGCATAATCACTCTCATCATTAATAGTACGGATAGCACCAATAGTATAGCAATTATTATATTCTTCCAAGCAAGTGCCAAAAAGATTTTCAAGATCATAAGAAGTATCATTATCTTCCCAATCATAATCATCACAACAAGCAACAGGCATAATGAGATCATTGCCAAGTGTATCATCTTCATTTTCATGAGGCACAGCAATAATAGGAGCAACTTTATTTGGGAGAGATACCTTTTTACCTGTCTTGCTTTTTCTTTTCTTCTTCTTCACCTCATGTGTGGGTTCAATCCTCTTTTTGGAGCTCCTTATTAATGAGATTGGTTGGACAGAAGACTCCTCCTCGTTACCTGATTCATCATAAGAAACAATAGGAGGATATTGGGAAGTCTCTTCCCTTTCATTAGCATTCTCTTCATCTTCTATTTGTTTTCCTTTCTTTATGTAATTGGCAATATAAGGATTTTCAATGCAATTCACCGCACAATACATATAAATCTTCTCTAGATCAAAATCAAGAAATCTATCAAGATTAAATTTTGGAATACCCTCAGTTATACGTTTCATTTCTTCATAACCCAAAAGAAGGCTAAGCTCTTTATGATGCTAAAGGGTAATCAAATTATCACAATATTTGGAAACGACTTGATCATGAAACAAATAGCATTGGAGCTTTAAATGACCATGTTCATTGCAAAGTTCACAAGGGGTACTATAAATATTGAATCTCTCAGCACATTCATCTAGCTCTTCTTGCAACAATTTGGTTTCTAAGTACTTATGCCTCTTGCAATATCTATCTTCCCTATTTGGTGTGTACTTACAAACCCAATGCACTCCACAAAAATTGACATGTTTATAGGAGACATTTTCATCATAACTAGTGCAATCATCATTAGCATCATGGATATTCAAAGAATTCGTACTAACAACATTGCAATCATGCTCATCATTCAAATATTTAGTGCCAAACAATTTAGAGATTTCTTCTTCTAGCACTTGAGCACAATATCCTTTCCATCATACTCAAGAAATATATTAAAAAGGTGAAGCGTATGAGACAAACTTATTTCCATTTTTTTTTTGTAATTTTCTTTTATAAACTAGACTAGTGCTAAAACAAGAAACAAAAAGATTCGATCGCAAGATCTAAAGATATACCTTCAAGCGATAACCTTCCCGGCAACGGCGCCAGAAAAGAGCTTGATGTCTACTGCACAACCTACTTCTTGTAGACGTTGTTGGGCCTGCAAGTGCACAGGTTTGTAGGACAGTAGCAAATTTCCCTCAAGTGGATGACCTAAGGTTTATCAATCCGTAGGAGGTGTAGGATGAAGATGGTCTCTCTCAAGCAACCCTGCAACCAAATAACAAAAAGTCTCTTGTGTCCGCAACACACCCAATACAATGGTAAATTGTATAGGTGCACTAGTTCGGCAAAGAGATGGTGATACAAGTGCAAAATAGATAGTAGATAAAGGTTTTTGTACTCTGAAATAATAAAAACAGCAAGGTGACTAATGATAAAAGTGAGCATAAACGGTATTGCAATGATAGGAAACAAGGCCTATGGTTCATACTTTTACTAGTGTAAGTTCTCTCAACAATAATAACATAGATAGATCATATAACAAGCCCTCAACATGCAACAAAGAGTCACTCCGAAGCCACTAATAGCAGAGAACAAACGTAGAGATTATGGTAGGGTACGAAACCACCTCAAAGTTATTCTTTCGGATCAATCTATAAAAGAGTTCGTACTAGAATAACACCTTAAGACACAAATCAACCAAAACCCTAATGTCACCTAGATACTCCATTGTCACCTCAAGTATCCGTGGGCATGATTATACGATATGCATCACACAATCTCAGATTCATCCAACCAACACAAAGTACTTCAAAGAGTGCCCCAAAGTTTCTATCGGAGAGTCAAGAACGTGTGCCAACCCCTATGCATAGGTTCCCAATGTCACGAAACCCGCAAGTTGATCACCAAAACATACATCAAGTGGCACATGATATCCCATTGTCACCACAGATAATCACGGCAAGACATACATCAAGTGTTCTCAAAAAAGACTCAATCCGATAAGATAACTTCAAAGGGGAAACTCAATTCATCACAAGAGAGTAGAGGGGGAGAAACATCATAAGATCCAACTACAATAGCAAAGCTCGGGATACATCAAGATCGTTCCATATAACACGAGGGAGAACACGAGAGAGAGAGAGAGAGAGAGAGAGAGAGATCAAACACATAGCTACTAGTACATACCCTCAGCCCCGAGGGTGAACTACTCTCTCCTCATCATGGATAGCGCCGGGATGATGAAGATGGCCACCGCTGATGGGATCCCCTCCGGTAGGGTGCCGGAACGGGCTCCCGAGAGGTTTTTGGTGGCTACAGAGGCTTGCGGCGGTGGAACTCCCGATCTATCTTCTGTTCTGGAAGTTTTAGGGTACAGGAGTATATATGAGTGCAAGGAGTACGTCGGTGGAGCTACGGGGGCCCCACGAGGCAGGGGGGCGCACCCGGGGGGGGGGGGTGCCCCCACCCTCGTGAGCACCTCCCATATCTTCTGACGTGGGGTCCAAGTCCATCAGGTGGGTTTCCTTCCAAAAATAACTTCTCCAGTTGATTTCGTTCCGTTTTGACTCCGTCTGATATTCCTTTTCCTCGAAACACTGAAGTAGGCATAAAACAACAAATCTAGGCTGGGCCTCCGGTTAATAGGTTAGTCCCAAAAATAATATAAAAGTGGATAATAAAGCCCAATATTGCCCAAAACAGTAGATAGCATGGAGCAATCAAAAATTATAGATACGTTGGAGACGTATCAGAGTGGTCTAGAGAGAGAGAGACGAATATGACGTCACGAGAAGAGATTCCATTCCCTTGAGTGTGTATATGCAAGGGGGGAGGGAATAGAGGCACCAGGAGAAATTTCCTGGGTGTGTGGTGTTTGTGTTGGTATGTGTGGGTGTGAGAAGATAATGAGACGTGGGGGCAGAGGGTGTGTCACCGCATAAGGTCCGGTGGGTCGAGGTGAGGCCCTTCGTTCGGTTCCGTCCTGCGCCACATTGGTCGGCCCATGACACATTTAGGAAGACCCATGGATGACTAGTCGTACAAGACAAAGATAGCAGAATTGTGAAGGACTCTGTGTCCACTGAAAAATCCGGCTAGGATTTGTAACCCTAGGTTCTCGGACTAAGGTAACCCCTTTATCTCTGATATTACTCTTCATCCAACCTAACTTTAAGGGGCATCCTACAGAATGCTCTGCTAGAATTATACTCGTCGATTAGGAAGAGAGGTGTGAGACAATGCGTGAGAGACATGCATAAAGATAATGTGCGTATATGAGACATGTAGGCAGGTCCATGTATATAGAAAGGGTCGATGAGGATTGTGCGTGTGTATGTTTGCGAGAGGAAGAGTGCTTTTGATAAAGGTTAGTGAAAACAGTTGTAAATTGTTACGGGAGGGAGGGAGGGTTATATATAGAGAATGTGTGCGAGAAAGACACCTCGGGAGAGAGTGTGTGAGCATGTGTGAGAGACCACCGATGGAGAGTGAAACTACACGTAAAAGACTGCTCTACACATTGATTAAAGATATAAATTGTATCCAAATATTAGGATGGGATCATGATATTAGCAATTCGCGTAAGGAGCGGTCATTGATCCATCAGACATCTAGATTCTATCGAATTTGAGCATGTCTATGTTATTATTCAACACAATTGATCCACATAGTTAGTATTTTGAACTCCAGACAATGCATCGCTTTAGCAATCGAATATAAACGTGAGTATAGTTCATGTTGTGTGTGTAAAGCACATTATACATATAAAAGTTACACAATGGACATTATAAATAGCCACCTATGAACTAGCATACATTTGAATTCAACTTAAGGTGGTTTAAAAAAATCGAATTCAACATGAAGTCAATTCAATTATTTGAATTTGATATCATGGCACTTGTAAACCATACCTAAATTATGGGGGCACCAATCTTTTCTCTGATTTTGTACATAATAGCATATGTAGTTGTGTACAAAATAGATTCAAATTTAGCTCCTCCATTCCAAAATAATCGTAGTAATAGGATTTTCAAGTGTTAAAATTTCAAAAAGAAGCGGATAATTTAATGAGGTTTTCAAACATACAAAGTCAAATATAACGTTGTCTATTTAGGTCAATACTCATAGTTCAAGAGTACTCTAAACGTGAATGCTTGTGTTTCAAAATTTCAAACGAAGCGCCAAAAGAGCCTCTACTCGCCCGAAACCGCGTGAGACCAATGTTTGGTAGTACAAAGAAATTACTTTTCTAATAACTCCGACCCGTGAAACCTACCGGCCCGATGTCCAAAGGTCTAAACCGGGGTAGGTTTGTAGCTTCATCTAGACGCCACGCAACCGCCTCCGAAAAACATTCATACACAATGGCCGCCTAAGCACACATGCGCGTGGCCGAAATCGCTCCCGCCCACTATTTGGGACACTTGGGATTACCATCCTACCCCCGACCCGCAGTAGGTCTGAAATTTAAGTGGGGGGCAAAGTTTGTACTTTCCCCAAATTTCAAACAAGTGCGTCCCATCTTCTGTTCAAAAAAGCCAAAAACAAGCGCGTCCCAGACCGAAACATGGTTCCCCCCACCCGTCCGATTCCCCATTCGTACTCTGCGGGCGCCAAAACTACCTCTCCACCAGTCGCGAAACCCCGGCGTCCTCCGTCCACCACCCCATCCCACCCATCAACCACCGCCCTCCTCCATCACGCCGGAGCCGATACCCCGACGTTGTCATCCACCGCAACCTCAACCGCAACGCCCTCCACGGCTAGTAGTTGAACCCGAGGCCGAGCCGTCTGTACCCGAGCCAGTTCAACCACACCGTCCTGCGCCTCACCGCTGCCGCTCCAACTTTGCCACCCTCCACCGCACTGGAGTTGTTCCTGATACGCTGTCCTTCGCCACCTCGGATCTGCTTCCCCTCCGCCGACATACGGCCACGGAAACACAGTCAACAATTTGGCCATGGGTTCGTCCAAGCCTACACACTCCAGAACATCGGTTTCCCCGGTAAAAAGAAGAAGGTCGGCGCGACAAGTGGAGGTGACCACACCGGCAACCGAAGAAGGTACTCCTCTTCCCTTATTCGTGCAAATCTTACGTATCTGCTTGCACGGTATTCATCCCACAGAAGACACTAGCTGACCGCTTCTTCTTGATACTAGATGTTCCTAGTAACTCGCGATGCACACGGTTTCTCCTCATATACTATTTCACCTTAGCTAGAGGTCCGTCGCCCCCTGAATTTCTATTTCTGGCCAGTTGATTCCCAATTAACGGAAGCATTCCCCAGCGTAACAGGTGCTAGTACGACTATTACACCGGGGAAGCAGCGCCTTGGTATTTATCTTAGGGGCGTGTGCGGCCTAGAGCTACTGGCACACGATTTGGAGGTCGACCGGGATTAAAGGGATGGCCTGGGGGCGCTGCCAAGCACGGCGGTGGTGTGAGGTCAATGGGAGGGCGGGGCGGCGGAGGCAGGGGTCTGGGCCGGTGGTCGCTGGCGGTTCGAGAAATATCGTCAACAGTAACTGGCAGGAGGTAGACGAAGGCCATCTACCCATTCCTTATAGATCGGAAGGTTCATTAAAAAATCGACTGACCTATTCATTTTCAGTCGATTATTATCTTAGATATGACCACTTGTGGTGGTGTGCTGGAGGAGTACCTGCATTTTCTGTGCTCATATATTACAAAATCATACGGAGTAGAATCTAATTTTGTTTGCCATGCAATGTTGTAGACCTATCATATGTCTCCTGTCATTTATTTTTCAACCACCTGCTATCTGCTACTTTTACAGTGCACTAGTTCTGCACACACTTCACCCACACTCTCACTATTGTATTTTTATGCAAGGGTATTTCAGAGTATGCCGAAAGAGAAGCAAAAAAGAAAAGAGACAAGTCGTGCCAGCTTTCTACGCGGCTAGGCACGACAAGTTACAGCGTTATAAAGGGTGCAGTGTCAGCAGATGGAGACGGTAAACGTAGCTCTGGAGTTGATGACCTCGCTCGCAATGAACCACCATCCCAGGTGCTTGCTTTAACTTCGCGGTGTCATATGTGGTTGCATGTTCCATATGGTGTCTAGCTTGTATTCGAAAGGCCGAAGTTGGTCTTTATTAAGATAAGGAAAGATATTTTTTACATGAACCACCATCCCGTGAGCACCAGAAGACAAATAGCTAGTCAGGGCACTGGCCGAGCCAGTGACAAGCCCAGCAAAGACAGGCATCACCTGGAAGCCAACTAAAAAGCCGCGATGGTGGCGAAGCAGCCCTCCTACCACCAGGCTCTCAGGTCCTAGATGATCATGTTCACCACTCTAGCCGGATGTCTAGCTTGTATTGCTTCCAATTTGGTTAAATTGCATCTGCTTAGCTTACACATTATACCTTTGAATATGACATGCCTTTCTATTTTTGGTACATACTAGTACATCTGTGTATTAACCATGTTCTTACATCAAACTAATGTTCTTGTGTATCCCGCATCAATCACTTATGATTAGGCAGGCAGGCAAGGGGACTACTACTCATTTAAAGAATGTAGCGTCAGCCTCCCGACATGATTCTCAAGAAATAGAAATGCTAGATGAAGATAGTGAACGTAGCTCTGTAGTTGATTACAACATTTCCCCTACACTAGCATCGCAGGTGCTTGCTCTAACTTGGCAGCGTGATATGTGGTTGCATGTTACATATGGTGTATAGATTGTAATTCTTCCAATCTGGTTAAACTGCATGTGCTAGTCTTCTTAGCTTATAGTACATTATACCTGTTAATGTGACATGCCTTCCTGTATTTAGTACATAGTACATCTGTCTATTAAGCATGTCCTTACATAAAACTATTGTTTTTTTGTATCCCACATCAATCAATATGATGAGACACTTTTAGTATATGCAGTGCGATATTAGTTGCATCTTTCATATGATTTATAGCATGCGCTGCTTCTAATTTGTTGAAATTCCATTTATGATGGGACGCTTTTAACTTGGCAGAGTCATATTGGTTGCATCTTTCATGTGGTGTCTAGCTTGCATTGCTTCTTATTTGCTGGAATGGTTTCTTCTTAGTTTACACAAACAGTTGTGAACATGCCACACCATCCTGTTTTTCGTACATATTCCATCCTAGTATCATGCGTTTGCCTTACATCAAAGTAGTGATTGTCAGTATCATGCATGAATGAGTTCTGAAGAGAGAATTTTATTGCTTTTTCTTGTCGGTTTTACTTGACAATTCAAAATCAATAAAGCGGAAGGAAGTTAGCAAGGCAGCGGATAAAGGTGCTCCTTCCGAATGGAGGGCCTCTACAGTTTCTACTCCTCCACACCCCAAGATGATTTCCAAGACAACACATGCATAGACACTCAACAAAGCTGTGTTTATGATGAGCACGTCTCACCTAGTGCAGCATCACGGGTGCTCCCTCTAACTTGGCACTGTTATATGTGGTTGCATGTTATGTGTGATGTCTAGCTTGTATTGCTTCTAATTTGTTGAATTCCATCTGCTTACTTTACACATTATACTTGAATAAGACACGTGTTCCTATTTCTAGAACATACAATATCTGTCTATCACACCATGTTCTTACATCAAATTACTACTGTTGTGTAACCTACAACAATCACTTATCATAAGACACGCTTGACTTTAGAGTGTGATATAGGTTACATCTCACATTCTTTTCTAGCTTGTACTACTAATTTGTTGAAATGGCACTTATGGCGAGACAGTTTTAACTTGGTAGAGTGATATTCGTTGCATCTTTCATATGGTGTCTAGCTTTGATTGCTTCTAATTTGTTGAAATGCCTTGTCCTTAGTTTACACATCATAAGTTGTGAATATGCAATGGCACTAATGACGAGAGACCTCTAACATGGTAGTGTGATGTTGTTTGCATCTTGCATATGATTTATTTCTTGTACTGCTTCACATTTGTTTAAACGCCATTTATGATGAGACACTGTTAACTTGGCAGAGTGATATTTGTAGCATGTTTCATATGGTGTCTTTCTTCCATTGCATTGCTTCTAATTTGGTGAAATGTCTTCTTCTTAGTTTACACATCATAGTTCTAGTTATCTCTTCCGTCCTGTTTTTCATACATATTACATCCTCCTATCATGTGGTTGTCTAACATCAAAGTTTAGTTCGTTTGCATCACGCATCAATTTGTTCTGAAGAACTAAATGTTATTCGTTTTTCTTGTCGGCTTGACTTAACATGGCACAGAGAAACACAGAATGGCAGGGTATGAGAAGCGGATGAATCCTGCAGATTCTGCTGGTACTGATGGTGCAATAGAAGGTCAAAGTCTAGCGGAAAATTCTAGAAACATGGAATCCCATGCTACACGAGCTGTAAAAAAGCCAAACAGAAACAAATAGCTGCCACCAAACAAGGAGAGATAGCCCTACACTACTAGGGAAAAGCCTATACACAGAATCTTACCAGCAGCGCTCTTCAAAATACCACGCTACTGCTACTTAGCAGCAGCGCGTGTCTGCCAAACACGCTACTGACTTGGAAGTAGCAGTAGCGCGTGTGTAGCCTACAGCGCTACTGCTATAGTTGCCATGACCTTGGCCCCCCCGCTAGCTATAGCAGTAGCGCACTTCACTGTAGAGCGCTACTGCTACTCAGGTTAGCTGTAGCGCGTTTTGGCAAACGCGCTACAACTATCCATACCTTATCCCCACGGAGGACCGGCCCTCTCACTCACACTCTCACTCTCGCCTGCGTCAACCGTCGTCGTCCGTCGCCGCCGCCGCCGCCGCCTTCGTTCGTCCACCGCCGAGGTACTCCCCTCCTTCCGTCCCTCCTCCATCCTCCTCGCACATCCTCCCTCCGCCTGCGGCCGCCCCTCCCTCCTCCGCCGCCGCCCTCCTCCCTCCACCTGCGGCCGCCCCTCCTCCCTCCTCCGCCGGCAGCCCTCCTCCCATCGCCCTCGACCTCGCCGCCCCTAGCTACCTCTCCGTCGCCCCCCACCCCCTGCCACTAGTTAGTACTAGATTTAGTAGTAGTAGATGTTAATTTAGGGTTAGCTAGTACTAGATGTTGCTTAGTTAGTACTAGATTTTTAGTAGTAGTATTTGTAGTTGAACTACTTTAGTTGTAGTTGAACTAGTTTAGTAAGTAAATTAATAAACTAGTTGAACTAGTTGAATTAACAGAACTAATCTATTTTAGTAAGATAATTAATATAACTAGTTGAACTACTTTATTTTTAGAAAGAACTAGTTTTTTCTATTTATAGTAAGTTTATATTTAGTAAGAACTAGTTGAATTAATAAAACTAGTTGAATATGTCATGTTTGTTGTTAGTGATAACTTATATGGTTTCAGGTGACCTCCGTCGTCCCCGTCACCGACCCCCTCCGACATCCCCGCCGTCGTCCCAGTCACCGATCCCCTCCGACATCAAGGTGAGACCAGCCAAATATCCTTGTATATCTTGTGTTGTTGCTCAAATTGGATGTGGTTGCCCAAGTGGCCGTTCATGTTCAGTTTACATCTCCGAGTGGCCTATGTTTTGCCGAAGTGTTGATTAATTTCCGTTCCGGCAAATTTCAGGCGCTCGATATGTTATTTTTTAGCAAAGGTCATGCCGGATATTGTCATGAATTCTGGCATGACTTGTGCTAGAATATGTACAAGTTTAATCTTTGAATTATGATTGTAGGAAATGTTGTACTCGGACGACGACGGTCTCCCGAGGGAGTGTAGCTGGTGCCACGACGATCGAGGTATGTGCGACAGGTTCGTTTGGCTGGACGACGATCGGCGCTTCAGCATTAAGCTCGAGGAGACCTTCGATTGTGAAATGGTACGCAACAACGACAAGTGTTTTTTTCTCCATTAAGCATGACTTCAACTATTTCAACGTCTAATTTTCATATTTTACAATTCGACTAGCTTATCCCATGCCATGCAAGATGCTATGTCTTGGAGAGGATGGGTTTTGAAGACCATGCAAATTTCGAAACAAAGAAAATACACCTAAGGACCCATCATGATATGGATTTTGAAGTAAATCTGTACAATGCTCAGAGCGTAACCCATTTTGGTTGCCAAAATTGGGAAGCACTTTGCAAAATGTATGGTTTTTATGAGGGTATGATTGTCACCATGGATCTTGGTGATCCTGACAGCGAGGAAGACAATATGGACATTTGGGTCCTTGTTGATACGCTTCCGATTGTACCGATATGTGAGTTTCTCAAACATAGTTATTAACTAATTTATATTGTTTATTTCAAAATAGTTGATAGCTTATTTCCATTGACAGCTTATTTTGATTCTTCAAAGACTGTGCGGAAGATGGTAGATAAAACCCACTACACCGAAGGCACCCAATTAACGTATAAGGAGAAAAATCATCTGATCGCATTTTGTACTCTTCTTGAGAATTACAATGACTATTATCGAACTCCTCCAAATTATGGTGAATATGTGCCACTTGTGCATGTGTTGAACAACGATAACTTCTCTGGAGATACCCTGGTAAGATTTTTTAATATTACGACATCCGTGCATTTTTTGCATACTTCTAAAACTAGCACATCATTGCTAACTATGAAGTTATTATTATGTTTTTCAACAGAAACTCCCAATGGATTGTGTGCCTCATCTGATGTCTCTACATGGTCGCCTCTCAGTTCTGAACATACTGCCAGGTAAATCTACGGAGCTCACCTGTGCATATCGGATTTCTAAAACCCGTGAACACATGATCATCAGAGAATGGAAGAAATGTATGGACATTGGCAAGGAGGTTCTTGGAAGTAACATTCAGCGAAAGGCAAGAATGAGAGATAGGCTAATCTCCATTCTCCATAATGGAGAGTCAGGGGCTATCTTGTTTTTTGTTATTTTACCTTAGAAAATGTAGTAGGTCTTAATCGAATGTAATAGGTCCTATGAGGTACAATATGTTTATTATGTGGTAATGTGTTAGAGTTGATAATGATGATCTTGAGGAGGTGTTATGTGATGTCAATGATGAAAACGATGATATTGAGGAGGTGTTATATGACAATGATGTATTATGATGCTAAGTTGTTAATGATATGATGATGATGATGATGATATTATTATATCATTGGGTGAAAGAACCGCGGATTAGTTTCAAGTGGATGGACATCCACTTGAAACTAGTCCACGGTTCTTTCACCCCATGATGTAATAACTCATTATGATGTAAAAACAATCTCTAAATTCCTGTTGTATGAAAACTTGTGTAAAGGTGTATGAATACAACATGAAAAAGAAAAGAAATAAAATACTAAATAGTAGTAGTAGCGCGGGTAAGGAGAAGCGCTACTACTAATTACCAGTAGCGATGTTCTAAAGAACCGCTGCTACTAAGTCAATTTAGCAGTAGCGTGGGCCAAGACGCGCTATTGCTAAGCATTAGCTGTAGCGCCTTATCAGTAGCGCTCCTGCCCGCGCTACTGATAGGCCCAAAACCCGTGCTGCTGCTAGGCTTTTCCCTAGTAGTGCTAGTTCTTGCAACACCTACCACAGTACTACCAGCTGCACAAGTTACTCGTGCGTCAACTGAGCAAGCAGCACGTTCCCAAGCTCCCTTGCCACCGGACACTACTTCCCAAGCACTCTTGACACAAGACCAGTTGGCAATATCAGATGAACCTTGTGAGCTTCAACAGCAAGAAGGTAGTTGCTGGAGTCAAGTTAGAGTTGCATGCTTCTTTATATGTAGTCTCACAATTTGATGTACACTAACACTTCCTATGTTCGTTGTGGGACTAGCACCTAGGCGCAAGAGGAAACAAACATCAAGGACAATGCTCGATAGGTTAACTAAATCTAGAGGAGGAAGAATGAAGATCCGTTTTGAGGCAGGTTTAAAAAGGCCACGTGATGCTACAGAGTCAGCCAAGTTAGTATCAGAGGCAGCGGTTGCTGTTAGGTGTCATGTACGTATCCTCCCAGCATGGATTCAGTACAGGAATGACAAAGACGAAACCCAGTTCAACACCTTCCTCGACCATTTATCTGTAAGTATGGTTATGTATGGAAACTAGTAATATCGTCTTGCTCTGTCCCATACTTTCTAGGTTGCTGATAATGAGACTCCCATAATTTTCAACAGCTGAGGTTCAAGTTGGATAGCCAAGATGATGCAACCATACAAGCTTGCACCCATGTTTTCAAGTCTGCTCTGCGACAGTATCGGTATAACTTGAGGAAAACTCACTTTGAAGGCAAGGCTAACAGTGAACTTTCCCAAACATCTCCAGTGGAAAATATATCGGATGAAGACTGGAGGGGCATTGTTAAACACTAGTCTGATCTGAAGTATCAGGTACATTATATATATGTGATCAGATCACATGTTGAAGTCCTATTTACGCATGTGCCACACAAATCTATCTTCTTGTAGGTGAACTGTTCAAAGATCAAGGCCAACCGTACGAAAGTGAAATTCCAACAGACGATAGGATCTCGTAGCTATATTGCACACTGCGATGCTCTTGTAATTAGCTGCTGTTTCACTCTTTTCGCTGTACCATATTATCAGATCTCTATTGACTTGTTCGAAATGCAGAGGAAAGCCCGCAAGGATCAAAAAGTACCTGAACCAAATGCTGTGGAAATCTTCAAGGACTGTCACGCCAGCAAGAAGAAGGGCATGACTACACCAGTCAGAGCCGCTATTGTAAGTCCTTAATCCTCATGCCTTTTAACTACTACTTAGTCCGACTTCTGCCTTGAACTGCATGGTGATACGTCTCCAATGTATCTATAATTTTTGATTGCTCCATGCTACTTTATCTACTGTTTTGGACTATATTGGGCTTTATTTTCCACTTTTACATTATTTTTGGGACTAACCTATTAACCGGAGGCCCAGCCCAGAATTGCTGTTTTTTGCCTATTTCAGTGTTTCGAAGAAACGGAATATCAAACGGAGTCCAAACGGAATGAAACCTTCAGGAACATGATTTTCTCACCGAACGTGATCCAGGAAACTTGGACCCTACTCCACGAAGTGCCAGAGGCGGTCACGAGGGTGGCCCCCTACCTCGTGGGCCCCCTGCTGCTCCACCGACGTACTCCTTCCTCCTATATATACCTACGTATCCCCAAAAGATCAGAACAGGAGCCAAAAAACCTAATTCCACCGCCGCAAACCTTTTGTATCCACGAGATCCCATCTTGGGGCCTGTTCCGGAGCTCCGTCGGAGGGGGCATCCACCACGGTGGGCTTCTACATCAACACCATAGCCCCTCCGATGAAGTGTGAGTAGTTTACTTCAGACCTTCGGGTCCATAGCTAGTAGCTAGATGCTTCTTCTCTCCTTTTGGATCTCAATACAATGTTCTCCCCCCTCTTGTGGAGATCTATTCAATGTAATCTTCTCTTTGCGGTGTGTTTGTTGAGACCGATGAATTGTGGGTTTATGATCCAGTATTATCTATGGAATATATTTGATTCTTCTTTCAATTCTTTTATGTATGATTGAGTTATCTTTGCAAGTCTCTTCGAATTATCCTTTTTGGTTTGGCCAACTAGATTGGTAGTTCTTGCAATGGGAGAAGTGCTTAGCTTTGGGTTCAATCTTGCGGTGTCCTTACCCAGTGACAGAAAGGGTTGCAAGGCACATATTGTATTGTTGCCATCGAGGATAACAAGATGGGGTTTTTATCATATTGCATGAATTTATCGCTCTAGATCATGTCATCTTGCTTAAGTCATTACTCTGTTTTTAACTTAATACTCTAGATGCATGCTGGATAGCGGTCGATGAGTGGAGTAATAGTAGTAGATGCAGAATCGTTTCGATCTACTTGTCTCGGACGTGATGCCTATATACATGATCATTCCCTAGATATGCTCATAACTATGCTCAATTATGTGAATTGCTCAACAGTAATTTGTTCACCCACCGTAGAATATCTATGCTCTTGAGAGAAGCCACTAGTGAAACCTATGGCCCCCGGGTCTATTCTCATCATATCAGTCGCTATCGCTTTATTACTTGCCTTGCTTTTACTTTGCCTTTTACTTTTTACGTTGCATCTATCTATCAAAAATACCAAGAATATTATTTATCATCTCTATCAGATCTCACTCTCGTAAGTGACCGTGAAGGGATTTACAACCCCTAATCGCGTTGGTTGAGAGTAGCTATCGTTTTGTGTAGGTACGTGGGACTTGTGGGTGGTCTCCTACTGGATTGATACCTTGGTTCTCAAAAACTGAGGGAAATCCTTACGCTACTTTGCTGCATCATCCTCTCCTCTTCGGGGAAATCCAACGCAGTGCTCAAGAGGTATCAAGAAGAATTTCTGGCGCCGTTGCCGGGGAGGCTCACGCAAGCAAGTCAACCATACCAAGTACCCATCACAATCCCTATCTCTCGCATTACAATATTTGCCATTTGCCTCTCGTTTTCCTCTCCCCCACTTCACCCTTGCCGTTTTATTTGCCCTCTCTTTCCCATTTGCCTTTTTCCCGTTGCCTTTTTGTTTGCTTGTGTGTTGGATTACTTGTTGCCATTGCGCAAGATAATACCAAATTGTGTGATTTCTCTAATAGCAATAATAATGATTTCCTTAGTACTCCGATTGCTCCTCTTAATAATGATGAGTGTTGTGAAATCAATACCGCTTTGTTGAATCTTGTTATGAAAGATCAATTCACCGGCCTTCCTAGTGAAGATGCCACTACTCATCTAAACAATTTTGTTGATTTGTGTGATATGAAAAAGAAGAAAGATATGAATAATAATATTGTCAAATTGAAGTTATTTCCGTTTTCACTTAGAGATCGTGCTAAAGTTTGGTTTTCATCTTTGCCTAAAAATAGTATTGATTCTTGGAATAAGTGCAAAGATGCTTTTATCTCTAAGTATTTTCCTCCCGCTAAGATTATCACTCTTAGGAACGATATCATGAATTTTAAACAACTTGATCATGATCATGTTGCCCAATCTTGGGAAAGAATGAAATTAATGATTCCAATTGCCCTACTCATGGTTTGAATTTATGGATGATCATACAAATTTTTTATGCCGGATTGAATTTTGCTTCTAGAAATCTTTTAGATTCGGCCGCGGGAGGCACTTTTATGGAAATTACGTTAGGAGATGCTACCAAATTTCTTGATAATATTATGGCTAATTATTCTCAATGGCACACCGAAAGATCTTCTAGTAAAAAAGTGCATGCTATAGAAGAAATCAATGTTTTGAGTGAAAAGATGGACGAACTTATGAAGATGTTTGCTCCTAAAAATACTCCTCTTGATCCCAATGATATGCCTTTATCTACTTTGCTTGAGAATAATAATGAATCTATGGATGTGAATTTTGTTGGTAGGAATAGTTTTGGAAACACCGCGTATAGAGGGAATTTTAATCCTAGGCCTTATCCTAGTAATCCTTCTAATAATTATGGAAATTCATACAACAACTCTTATGGAAATTTTAATAATATGCCCTCTGACTTTGAGAGTAGTGTTAAAGAGTTTATGAATTCACAAAAGAATTTTAATGCTTTACTTGAAGAGAAATTGCTTAAAGTTGATGATTTGGCTAGGAACGTTGATAGAATTTCCCTTGAAATTGATTCTTTAAAGCTTAGATCTATTCCTCCTAAGCATGATATCAATGAGTCTCTCAAAGCCATAAGAATTTTCATTGATGAGTGCAAAGAAAGAATCGCTAGGATGCGTGCTTCCAAAGATGCCTTTATTAAAGTGTGTTCTTCCAATTCCTATGAAAATAAAGATGAAGATCTAAAAGTTATTGATGTGTCCCCCATTAAATATTTGTTTTGCAATATGAATCTTTATGAAATTGAATATGATCTTCCTTTACCTAGAAGGCGTTCTAAGAATTCATAGTTTCTAGATCTTGATGATGAAGTTGATGAAAGTGGGATTGAAATAAATAAAAACCGAGATGTTGCTAAACCCACTATTTTGGATCTGAAGGAATTTAATTATGAAAATTGCTCTTTGATTGGTTGTATTTCCTTGTTGCAATCCGTGCTAGATTCTCCTCATGCTTATAGTCAAAAAAAGGCCTTTACCGAACACATTGTTGATGCCTTGATGCAATCTTATGAAGAAAAACTTGAGTTGAAAGTTTCTATCCCTAGAAAACTCTATGATGAGTGGGAACCTACTATTAAAATTAAAATTAAAGATTATGAGTTTCATGTTTTGTGTGATTTGGGTGCTAGTGTCTCTACTATTCCCAAAACTTTGTGTGATTTGCTAGATTTCCGTGATTTTGATGATTGCTCTCTAAACTTGCATCTTGCGGACTCCACTATTAAAAAACCTATGGTAAGAATTAATGATATTCTTATTGTTGCAAATAGGAATTATGTGCCCGTAGATTTTATCGTTCTTGATATAGATTGCAATCCTTCATGTCCTATTATTCTTGGTAGACCTTTCCTTAGAATGATTGGTGCAATTATTGATATGAAGAAAGGGAATATTAGATTCCAATTTCCCTTAAAGAAGGGCATGGAACACTTCCCTAGAAAGAAAATAAAATTACCATATGAATCTATCATGAGAGCCACTTATGGATTGCCTACCAAAGATGGCAATACCTAGATCTATCCTTGCTTTTATGCCTAGCTAGGGCCGTTAAACGATAGCGCTTGTTGGGAGGCAACCCAATTTTATTTTTGTTTTTTTGTTTTTGCTTCTGTTTAGGAATAAATAATCCATCTAGCCTCTGTTTGGATGTGGTTTTGTCTTTTAATTAGTGTTTGTGCCAAGTAGAACCTATAGGATAACCTACGATGATAGTTGATTTGATTCTGCTGAAAAACAGAAACTTTGCACGCACGAATATAATTTTGTTAAATCACAGGAACGTGCTTTTGCGTTGATTCTTTTTGATGATGTTGAATAAACAAATTTTCCAGGACTTCCTATTTTGGTAGAATTTTTTAGAGTTCCAGAAGTTTGCATTAGTTACAGATTGCTACAGACTGTTCTGTTTTTGACAGATTCTGTTTGACCTGTGTTGTTTGCTTATTTTGATGAATCTATGACTAGTAAAATAGTTTATAGTCCATAGAGAAGTTGGAATACATTAGGTTTAATACCAATATAAATAAAGAATGAGTTCATTACAGTAACTTGAAGTAGTCTTTTGTTTTCTTTCTCTAACGGAGCTCACGAGATTTCTGTTGAGTTTTGTGTTGTGAAGTTTTCAAGTTTTGGGTGAATTCTTTTGATGGATTATGGAACAAGGAGTGGCAAGAGCCTAAGCTTGGGGATGCCCATGGCACCCCCAAGATAATCCAAGGACACCAATTCCATCGGTAATTTACTTGGAGCTATATTTTTATTCACCACATGATATGTGTTTTCCTTGGAGCGTCTTGTATTATTTGTGTCTTTGCTTGTTAGTCTACCACAATCATCCTTTCTGTACACACCTTTTGAGAGAGCCATACATGAATTGGAATTTGTTAGAATACTCTATGTGCTTCACTTATATCTTTTGAGCTTGATAGTTTTTGCTCTAGTGCTTCACTTATATCTTTTAGAGCATGGTGGTGGATTTGTTTTAAAGAAACTATTGATCTCTCATGCTTCACTTAGATTATTTTGAGAGTCGTTAATAGCATGGTAATTTGCTTAATATTAATATACTTGGTGTTCAAGATATGCGAAACTTTCTTTTGAGTGAATTGGATACTAAGATAAGTTTGATGCTTGATAATTGTTTTGAGATATGGAGGTGATAATATCAAAGTCGTGCTAGTTGAGTAATTATGAATTCAAAGAATACTTGTTTTGAAGTTTGCAAGTCCCGTAGCATGCACGTATGGTTAAAGTTGTGTAACAAATTTGAAACATGAAGTGTACCTGGCTTGTGCATCCTTATGAGTGGCGGTCGGGGACGAGCGATGGTCTTTTCCTACCAATCTATCCCCCTAGGAGCATGCGCGTAGTACTTGATTTTTGATGACTTCTAAATTTTTTCAATAAGTATATGAGTTCTTTTGACTAATGTTGAGTCCATGGATTATATGCACTCTCACCTTTCCACCTTTGCTAGCCTCTTCGGTACCGTGCATTGCCCTTTCTCACCTTGAGAGTTGGTGCAAACTTCGCCGGTGCATCCAAACCCCGTGATACGATACGCTCTATCACACATAAACCTCCTTATATCTTCCTCAAAAAAGCCACCATACCTACCTGTTATGGCATTTCCATAGCAATTCCGAGATATATTGCCATGCAACTTCCACCATCATCATCATGACATACATTACTTTTGTCATATTGCCATTGCATGATCATGTAGTTGACATCGTATTTATGGCAAGGCCACCATGCATTATTTTCCATACATGTCACTCTTCATTCATTGCACCATCCCGGTACACCGCCGGAGGCATTCATATAGAGTCATATCTTGTTCTAAGTTTCGAGTTGTAATCCTTATGTTGTAATCAATAGAAGTGTGATGATCATCATTATTAGAGCATTGCTCAAAAAGAAAGAAAAAAAGAAAAAAAAAGAAAGGCCAAAAAAAAGAAAGGCCAAAAAAAGAAAAAGAAAAAAAGAAAAGAAAAAAAGGGCAATGCTACTATCTCTTTTTCCACACTTCTGCTTCAAAGTAGCACCTTGTCCTTCATGTAGTGAGTCTCATATATTGTGCTTCAAAGTAGCACCTTGTTCCTCATGTAGTGAGTATCATAAAGTTGTCCTTTTCATACTAGTGGGAATTTTTCATTATAGAACTTGGCTTGTATATTCCTACGATGGGCTTCCTCAAATGCCCTAGGTCTTCATGAGCAAGCGAGTTGGATGCACACCCACTAGTTTTCTTTTGTTGAGCATTCATAGCTCTAGTGCATCCGTTGCATGGAAATCCCGACTCCTCATGTTGACATCAATTGATGGGCATCTCCATAGCCCGTTGATTAGCCTCGTCAATGTGAGACTTTCTCCTTTTTGTCTTCTCAACACAATCCCCATCATCATATTCTATTCCATCCATAGTGCTATATCCGTAGCTCACGCTCATGTATTGCGTGAAGATTGAAAAAGTTTGAGATTATTTAAGTATGAAACAATTGCTTGGCTTGTCATCAGGTGTATAGAAGTTGGGAACATCTTTGTGTGACGAAAATGAAGCATAGCCTAACTATATGATTTTGTAGGGATGAACTTTCTTTTGCCATGTTATTTTGAGAAGACATGATTGCTTTGATTAGTATGCTTGAAGTATTGTTATTTTTGTGTCAATATGAACTTTTGTCTTGAATCCTTCGGATCTGAATATTCATATCACGATTAAGAAGATTTACATTGAAATTATGCCAAGTATCACTCCGCATCAAAAATTCTTTTTTTATCATTTACCTACTCGAGGACGAGCAGGAATTAAGCTTGGGAATGCTTGATACGTCTCCAACGTATCTATAATTTTTGATTGCTCCATGCTACTTTATCTACTGTTTTGGACTATATTGGGCTTTATTTTCCACTTTTATATTATTTTTGGGACTAACCTATTAACCAGAGGCCCAGCCCAGAATTGCTATTTTTTTGCCTATTTCAGTGTTTCGAAGAAACGGAATATCAAAACGGAGTCCAAACGGAATGAAACCTTCGGGAACGTGATTTTCTCACCGAACGTGATCCAGGAGACTTGGACCCTACTCCAAGAAGTGCCAGAGGCAGTCACGAGGGTCGAGGGCGCGCCCCCCTACCTCGTGGGCCCCCTGCTGCTCCACTGACGTACTCCTTCCTCCTATATATACCTATGTATCCCCAAATGATCAGAACAGGAGCCAAAAAACCTAATTCCACCACCGCAACCTTCTGTATCCACGAGATCCCATCTTGGGGCCTGTTCCGGAGCTCCACCGGAGGGGGCATCCACCACGGAGGGCTTCTACATCAACACCATAGCCCCTCCGATGAAGTGTGAGTAGTTTACTTCAGACCTTCGGGTCCATAGCTAGTAGCTAGATGGCTTCTTCTCTCTTTTTGGATCTCAATACATTGTTCTCCCCCTCTCTTGTGGAGATCTATTCGATGTAATCTTCTTTTTGCGGTGTGTTTGTTGAGACCGATGAATTGTGGGTTTATGATCCAGTATTATCTATGGAAAATATTTGATTCTTCTCTGAATTCTTTTATGTATGATTGAGTTATCTTTGCAAGTCTCTTCGAATTATCCTTTTTGGTTTGGCCAACTAGATTGGTAGTTCTTGCAATGGGGGAAGTGCTTAGCTTTGGGTTCAATCTTGCGGTGTCCTTACCCAGTGACAGAAAGGGTTGCAAGGCCGTATTGTATTGTTGCCATCGAGAATAACAAGATGGGGTTTTTATCATATTGCATGAATTTATCGCTCTACATCATGTCATCTTGCTTAAGTCATTACTCTGTTTTTAACTTAATACTCTAGATGCATGTTGGATAGTGGTCGATGAGTGGAGTAATAGTAGTAGGTGCAGAATCATTTCGATCTACTTGTCTCGGACGTGATGCCTATATACATGATCATTGCCTAGATGTGCTCATAACTATGCTCAATTCTGTCAATTGCTTAACAGTAATTTGTTCACCCACCGTAGAATATCTATGCTCTTGAGAGAAGCCACTAGTGAAACCTATGGCCCCCGGGTCTATTCTCATCATATCAATCTCTATCGCTTTATTACTTGCCTTGCTTTTACTTTGCCTTTTACTTTTTACATTACATCTATCTATCAAAAATACAAAAAATATTATTTATCATCTCTATCAGATCTCACTCTCGTAAGTGACCGTGAAGGGATTGACAACCCCTAATCACGTTGGTTGCGAGTAGCTATCGTTTTCTGCAGGTACGAGGGACTTGTGCATGGTCTCCTACTTGATTGATACCTTGGTTCTCAAAAACTGAGGGAAATATTTACGCTACTTTGCTGCATCATCCTCTCCTCTTCGGGGAAATCCAACGCAGTGCTCAAGAGGTAGCACATGGTTTGCAGCCAATGTCTATTACTCTTTTCAATTTTATACACAAATGTCTTAGCGTATCATTGCACCTTACAAGGTTTAAAAGAGAGGAGTGATGTTCCTTTGATCTTGACCCGTAATCTAATTCCGTGCTGGACTTGCCCACACAACGTTACAATTGCATGTTTGTCTGTTCTCAGTAGTTTTGTGATATGAATGATGTCATGCTATGCTTACCGTATTATAAACTTCGTCTCTTTATCCTTAGCCCTCAATACAATGTGAAGAAATAGACAATACATTAGCGATGGTACATGGTCATATGTTTGGAACCTGGTTTTATTATGTACTTTGCAATAAAATACAACTAATATTTTACATGGGTTCACTAGAATAAGTTCTATATATAGACCAAAGCTATTTTGTTTGGTTTTGCTTCCTCCTTAATATATTCTGTTCTGGTACTACTAATGTAAAACCTCAACTTTTCAGCGAGTTATGAAAAAAATGGTGGAACCGCCACCTTGTGAAGGTGGCGAGGCAACTATAACTGCAATGAGCTCTTGCTGCAGTGGGTCAGTACCTGTCCACTAACAGTGCCAAAAGCACGTTCCTGCGTAATACTGGGTTGGTTGTTAAGGCAATATCATCCAAACTGCCTCATGATCAAGATATGCAAGCTCAAATCAATGTTGTATCTGCGCTCCAGACACAAGTCCATTCCCTAACAGAGGCCCTTTGTGAAACAAGGAGAAACATTGCTCAATGTTGTCAAGATATGCATGGTTTTGAAACCAGACTATCAGACATTTGCTATGTTGTTCAGGAGCCTAGGGGAAATGAAGGCGAGGGTTATGGTGCTCCATCGGACAATACAACATGAAAATGTAACAGTCAGGTCAAATGAACTAAGCTTCTGAACTTCTGGTGGTGCATTTATTTGCTAGACTGTTAAGTTTTATGCCAACCTTCCTTTTGTTATATAGTTGTAATTTGTTTTGGTGCGATACAAAATTTATTCTTAACGTGCAGCCACCGGCTGAAGAAAACAGCAAGCCATTTTTGTATAGTGTAGGGTGTTCCCTATATTTGCACTGGTGGCGATCCTTGATGCCGAGTGGATGTAATCTGTGCAATCGCCTTAATAGCCTAGCGTTAGTTTCTGCCTTATTTATTTCCTTGTCTTCTTTTTCCCTGGTTTGCTAGTGGCCGCAACTACCATGGGCCATATACGGGCCGTAGGATCCAAGGGTCTCCTATGGGCCGTTGATAAATGGGCCTGTAATCGGTGGGCCTCGTGCCGTCGATAAATGGGCCTGTAATCGGTGGGCCTCGGGCCGTCGGATAAATGGGTCTACATGGGCCGTAATCGGGTGTAATTGGTATCGGACCAACACGGTAACGGGCCGTTAACAGGCTGTAGGACTGCAAAGGCTTAATTCTGTCACAGGCATAACGGGTCGTTAATGGGCCAGAATATAGGACGGGCTGGAAACGGCGCAATGGGTTAACAGGCCAGAAACGGGCCGACTCTTGCCATGGGGGCCGAATTTGGCCCATTAGGGTAACAGGCCAGTAATGGCCGACTCTTGCCATGGGCCGAATTTGGCCCATTTGGGGAACATGCCAGTAACGGGCCGACTCTTGCCATGGGCCGAATTTGGCCCATTAGGGGAACATGCCAGTAACGGGCCAGAAGTGATCGAGGGCCGAAAAGGAGCGCAAGAATGTATGGGCCGTCAATAGGCCGAAAGCTAACACGGGCTGGAAACGACCCATCTAAATCACGAGCCGTTAACAGGTACAAAGAAAATTAATGTTCATTATGGGCTAGAGTCACCGTGGGCCTGTAAAGGGCCGAAAGATACGAAGGCCACATATGGGCCGAAAGACGTCGTGGGCCATACATGGGCCGAAAGTGAAATGGGTTGGTGTTATATTCGACGGCCCACATGATGTTGTTTGGCCGATTTCCTTTAGGGCCTAACGGGCCGTGAGTTAACGGGCCGTAAAATGGGCTATTTGCTAAGAGACCGTTAACAGGCTTTTCATGGGCCATCCGGTTAACTTTTGACCAAGTCAAACGGGCCAGCTTTGTAAGCTAAATGGGCCAATGGTGGGCCATGGCACGTGTCGACATATCATAGGCGCCTATCTGACCCAGTGACGAGCTGACACGTGTTTCGTCCGGCCAATAAGAATTTTACACGTAGAAATTTCCCATTGGTCGGGGCTGTTAACGGGTTATCGGATCCAAAACCCGACCTGATAGCTTAACAGCGTTCCGTTACGGTGGATGCCACGTGTCAGTCACCCTTGACGAAAGCACTTCTGTGACGCGCGATTTATCGTCATGGAAGTGGAAACTTCCGTGATGATAATTTTGGTAATGTCGTGGAACACTTCTACGACAACACAAGTATGACTATCTTGATTCTTTCATAAAATCGTCATGGATGTACATGCATGACAAAAAACGGGACCTACTGTGACAAACACGTATCATCACGGAAGTGTATGTTTTTGTAGTGATTGCTATTGCTTTATTCATGACTTATACGTGTTCCTATGACTATGAGATTATGCAACTCCCGAATACCGGAGGAACACCTTATGTGCTATCAAACATCACAACATAACTAGGTGATATAAAGATGCTCTGCAGGTGTCTCCGATGGTGTTTGTTGAGTTGGCATAGATGGAGATTAGGATTTGTGAAAGTGCAACTATCCCTAGGTGTTTTTGGTAATTCATAACAACATATAGCTCATTGAGCTAATGCTATTCCAAGACTATTATTTCAGGAAAGCTCAATGAATGGCATGGCATGGATGATGGAAGTGGATCCCTCAAAATACTAAGGACAAAGGATTGGCTCAAGATCAAAAGCTCAAGACTCTTCATTTTATATTTTAGTGATCCAAGATCACATTGAGTCTATAGGAAAAGCCAATACTATCAAGGAGGGATGAGGTGTTGCTTGATGAGCCTCTTGCTTCATGTGCTTAATGATATGCTCCAAAACCCTCAGCTAATTTCCCACATCCACAAATGACCTAAACCCAAAGCCAAAATCGGTCACACCGATTCTTCCTATCCGGCGCCACCGATTCCAAAAGTCATAGCCACTGCCACAAACCCTAAGCAAATCGGTCTTACCGATAGGGATCTCAGTCTCACCGAGATGGGATTGTAATCTCTCTATTTCCCTTCATAACGTTTCGGTATAACCGAAGTGAGCGATCGGTCCCACCGAGATTGCAATGTAAACTCTCTGTTTCCTTTTTGTAACATTTTGGTCTCACCGAAAAGAGCAAATTGGTCCCACCGAGTTTAACTGACCAACTCTCTGGAAAGCTTATTACCAAATCGGTCTTACCGAGTTTGTGTAATCGGTCTTACTGATATTATGTTATGCCCTAACCCTAACCAAATCGGTCTCACCGAGATGCATGTCAGTCCCACCGAAAATCACTAACAGTCACTAGGTTTACTAAATCGGTTCGACCGAGTCTGTTGAATCGGTCCCACCGAGTTTGGTAAATTGTGTGTAACGGTTAGATTTTGTGTGGAGGCTATATATACCCCTCCACCTCCTCTTCATTCGTGGAGAGAGCCATCAGAACGAACCTACACTTCCAACTTACCATTTCTGAGAAAGAACCACCTGCTCATGTGTTGAGGCCAAGATATTCCATTCCTACCATATGAATCTTGATCTCTAGCCTTCCCCAAGTTGCTTTCCACTCAAATCTTCTTTCCACCAGATCCAAAACCTATGAGAGAGAGTTGAGTGTTGGGGAGACTATCATTTGAAGCACAAGAGCAAGGAGTTCATCATCAACGCACCATTTGTTACTTCTTGGAGAGTGGTGTCTCCTTGATTGGCTAGGTGTCACTTGGGAGCCTCCGACAAGATTGTGGAGTTGAACCAAGGAGTTTGTAAGGGCAAGGAGATCACCTACTTCGTGAAGATCTACCGCTAGTGAGGCAAGTCCTTCGTGGGCGACGGCCATGGTGGGATAGACAAGGTTGCTTCTTCGTGGACCCTTCATGGGTGGAGCCCTCCGTGGACTCGCGCAACCATTACCCTTTGTGGGTTGAAGTCTCCATCAACGTGGATGTACGATAGCACCACCTATCGGAACCACGCCAAAAATATCCGTGTCTCCAATTGCATTTGAATCCTCCAAACCCTTCCCTTTACTTTCTTGCAAGTTGCATGCTTTAATTTCCGCTGCCTATATACTCTTTGCATGCTTGCTTGAATAGTGTGATGATTGCTTGACTTGTCCTAAAGTAGTTAAAATGTGCCAAACTCTAAAATTGGGAAAAGGTTAAGTTTTTATTGGTCAAGTAGTCTAATCACCCCCCCTCTAGACATACTTCAAGGTCCTACAAGTGTTATCAGAGCTTTGGTCTCCATTTGCTTTGATTTCCATAGCTTTTGGTGGTCATAGCCTTGGTTTCACAACCTAGGAGAGTATGGCGTCTAGCGAGGGAAATTATCACCGTAGAGGTCCTTACTTTGATGGTACTAATTTTGCTAGTTGGAAGCATAAGATGAAAATGCATATTCTTGGACATAACCCCACCATTTGGGAAATTATTTGTATTGGCTTGCAAGGTGAATTTTTCGATGGGAGAGAACCGAACTGTGAAGCTAATGCGGAAGAATTGAAGATGTTGCAATACAACGCTCAAGCTTGTGATATCATCTTCAACGGATTGTGCCCCGAAGAATTCAACAAAATCAGCCGTCTTGAGAATGCAAAGGAAATTTGGGATACTTTGATTGATATGCATGAAGGTACTGAGTCCGTCAAGGAATCCAAGTTGGAAGTGCTTCAAAGTCAGCTTGACAAGTTCAAAATGAAGGATAGTGAAGGTGTCGCTGAAATGTACTCTAGGCTTGCTCTTATCACAAATGAGATTGCCGGCTTAGGGAGTGAAGAGATGACCGACAAATTCATCATCAAGAAGATCCTAAGAGCATTGGATGGAAAGTATGATACTGTGTGCACATTGACCCAAATGATGCCAAACTACAAAGATCTCAAGCCAACGGAAGTCATTGGAAGAATTGTTGCTCATGAGATGTCACTCAAGGATAAGGAGGAACTTCACAACAAGTCAAGTTTTGCTTACAAAGCCTCAAGTGAAGCCCCCACATCGTCTAGAGAGAAACAAACCTTCAATGAAGAATTGAGCTTAATGGTGAAGAACTTCAACAAATTCTACAAGAGTAGAAGCAAAGAAAGAAGCTCCAAGTCAAGGTCTTACAATGACAAAAGATCTTCTAGTCGAGAGTGCAATTGCTACAATTGTGGGAGACCCAGACACTACTCCAATGACTGTACAGCACCCTACAAAAGAAGAGAAGATTCCCCAAGAAGAAGGAGCAAAAGAGAAGAATCACCACCAAGAGAGAGGAGGAGTAGAGATGATCGTTATGAACGAAGACCCTCATGGAGAAGCAAGGATTCGGAAAGGAAGGACAAGTCATCAAGGAGCTACACAAAACAAAGACATCAAGCTCATGTTGGTGATTGGGTATCCGGCTCCGACTCCGACAATCACTCCGAGAGAAGCTATCACTCCGACTCCGAATATACTCAAGATGAAGGTGTTGCCGGTCTAGCACTTGTGTCAACCAACTCCTACGACATATTTGATTCACCAAATGAAGGTGTTGGAAGATGCTTCATGGCCAAAGGTCCAAAGGTAACACATCCTGAGTATGTTGATTTCAATAGTGATGAAGATGACTTGCTTGTGGATGATGATTTACTTGTTGACAACTCTAGTGATGAATACTATGATGAAACGTCAATTAATCATGCTAATCAAGATAAAACGAATGACAATGATAAGGAGAAGATTGAGCTTCTGACTAAAGAACTAAACACTCTTAAGTTAGCTCATGAAACTATCTACGAAGATCATCGAGAACTTTTAAGGGCTCATGAGAAGTTACGCTTTGAAAAGCTCAATCTTGAGCAAGAGCATGAGTTCTTAAAAGCAATCAATGATGATCTCCGCAAGAAAAGTTCTTCTTACATTGCCAAGCGTTTACTCTTATCTACTTACATGCCTCAAGTCTAGTAACAAGTACAAGAAAGATACTTCCTCTAGTAGTAACAATAATAATGTCAAATCCAATATTGTTGCTTCTAGTAGTTCTCTTGATTCCACTAATGATTCTCTTAGCCAAGTTACACTTGAGCAAGAAAATAGCTTATTGAAGGGAATTATAGAGAAAGGTGTTTACAAGAGCCTTGCCGGGATTAAGCAATTCGAGGAAATTGTACGCAAGCAAGGAAGGCACCGGAAGAATCAAGGTGTTGGTTTTGAACGAAAGTTCAATGCCAATGGAGTTGAGTGGGAAGAAGATCAATACCCCAAGAGGAAGTTTGTTCCTTAACAAGAGAAGTATGATCCTACTTCCTTCAAGGGAACACAAGCTCAAGATGATCTTCCACCACAAGACCACAAGAACAAAGGCAAGGACAAGCTTCAAGAAGAGATTGATGCATTTGAAGAAGCACCTAAAGCCTCATTCAAGTGGGTTCCCAAGACTACGTCAAGTTCTACTTCATCAAGTACAACTACAACTCCAAGGATTCCCATCAAGATGATGTGGATCCCGAAGAAGAAGAACTAGAGAGTTCTTGAGGGTGACTCCGCCAACATTCTTCACTCATATCATTTTGGCAAGAACAAGTGCAATCAACTTCCACATCTTGCACTAATTCAAGGAGTCACAAACCCTCATGTTGGTAAGGCAAGGGACAAGGTAACCTAATGATTTCATGGACATCATCTTGTGTGTGCATCACTCTATGTCTATGGATATTCTTGTTTGTTCCTTGTGGGAATAACCCATGTAGGTAAGTTGAAAGTGCAACTCACTCCAAAAGATTGCTCCAAATGATCTACATCAACATTGAGCATCTACATCTTCAACACCTACATGAAGTCATCATCGACAAACCCAAGGTTAGTTCATCCCTCTAAGGGGGGATCTCACATCTAGGGGGAGCTTAACTCTAAGAATTGAGTCAAAGCAACTCTAATGGTGTGAACACATTAATGCATTATGTAAAAGTGGTAACCCCACTTGAGCTTAAACGATGAGTATGACCTATGATCAAATGTTCTCATTTGACTCCTAAGTCAATATAATCATATATAGATGACCTAGTCATCGCCAATTGTTTGATAGATGCTAGAATTGGTTGTGCATGCTTTGCCACATATTTCATTTGCCATTTTATTGTGTGAGCATGTTGGTGCATATTTTACTCATTCAAGGACATCCACTTGTTGTTTTGATTGTTTGGTTTTTCCTTTTGCCAAGTGGATGGACAAGAATGCCTAAGAACCTTCTTTAGCTATCTATGCTTTCCTCATCTCAAACTCTATTCATGCTACATCACAAAATTTGATCATGTCAGATTCCAACCACTCTGTGTGAGGAGCACTCGGAGTCCCCGATTCGTCATAGACTTAAACTTCTAAAACCTCTTTGTGACTCTCGGTCAGACTGATTCTTCCATTTCAGTCCTACCGAGATCATTAAGTTGATCTGAGTTTTCAATCTCGGTGCAACCGATTTGAACTTTTCGGTCACACCGATTTGCTGTAACTGCACACAGTTATGCATCTCGGTGCCACCGAGTTGTTCCACTCGGTCACACCGACAGGGTCGGGCTATATATAGTCACGGGCAAAATTTTGGAAATTTCTCTGAAACCATTCGCCCGCGCAATAGCTCGCTCTGCCATCGAAGGTCTCCGGATCGTCTCCTCGTCGCCAGCAGCCTCCAGTAGCTGGTCTCCGCCACCGTCAACGGATTTCGCCCCCGCCGTTGCCGCTGTAGCGAGTCCACCACCAAGTTAGGGTATGGACTCAATCTTTGTGCTATCCACGTCTGATTCCTAGCACATTGTATTCCTATTGAATCTTGCCACGATTGAAACACTCTTATCCAGCCAAAGTAATCCGTAGAGTAGATTAGATTCAAAATTTTAGGGTTAGGTTTCCGCCGAAACCATCTCGGACCCATCGAGTTGAAAAACTCGGTCTCACCGATTTGGCTTATGCCATTGCACTAGTGACTATGACTCGGTCCAACCGAGTTCATCAGTTTAGGTTCCAAAACTGCTTCGGTATCACCGAGTTTGAAAATCGATTGATCCAAAATGCTTTCTGTGGAAAACTAAAACTGAATTTTTGAATCATCCTTTTGAAAAAGCTCTGCATTTTGTGATGCTCATCTATTCTATCTCATTTATAACTCTTCACAGGGTCAGCAGTCAGCCTTTTGCAGCATGTCAGACCAGAGTGACAGCCAGAACAGGTCAGAGGATGAAATTAATGATACGTAATTGCCCTACTCATGGACTGAATTTATGGATGATCATACAAATTTTTTATGCTGGATTGATTTTCGCTTCTAGAAATCTTTAGATTCGGCTGCGGTAGGCACTTTTATGAAAATCACTTTAGGAGAAGCTACTAAACTCCTAGATAATATTATGGTTAATTATTCTCAATGGCACACCGAAAGATCTACTAGTAAAAAGGTTCATGCAATAGAAGAGATTAATGTTTTAATTGGAAAGATGGATGAATTTATGAAATTGTTTGCTAATAAGAGTGTTTCTTCTGATCCTCAGGATATTCCTTTGTCTACTTTGATTGAGAATAATAATGAATCTATGGATGTGAATTTTGTTGGTAGGAACAATTTTGGTAACAACGCATATAGAGGGAACTTTAATCCTAGGACGTTTCCTAGTAATTCCTCTAATAGTTATGGTAATTCCTACAACAACTCTTATGGAAATTTTAATAAGATGCCCTCTAATTTTGAGACTAGTGTTAAAGAATTTATGATTTCGCAAAAGAATTTCAATGCTTTGATTGAAGGAAAATTGCCTAAGATTGATGAGTTGGCTAGGAACATGGATAGAATTTCTCTTGATGTTGATTCTTTGAAACATAGATCTATTCCACCTAAGCATGATATCAATGAGTGTCTCAAAGCCATGAGAATTTCCATTGATGAGTGCAAAGAAAGAACCGCTAGGATGCGTGCTAAAAAGGATTGCTTTATGAAAGCATGTTCTTCTAGTTTTCATGATAATAATGATGAAGATCTAAAAGTGATTGATGTGTCACCTATTAAATCTTTGTTTTCTAATATTAATCTTGATAATGATGGGACTGGATATGAGTCAACTTTAGTTAAAAGGCGCCCCAATAATTCAGAGTTTTTAGATCTTGATGCAAAAATTGGTAAAAATGGGATTGAAGAGGTCAAAACTTTACATAGCAATGAACTCACTATTTTGGATTTCAAGGAATTTAATTATGATAATTGTTATTTGATAGATTGCATTTCCTTGTTGCAATCCGTATTAAATTCTCCTCATGCTTATGATCAAAATAAAGCCTTTACTAAACATATCGTTGATGCTTTAATGCAATCTTATGAAGAAAAGCTTGAATTAGAAGTCTCTATCCCTAGAAAACTTTATGATGAGTGGGAACCTACTATTAAAATTAAGATTAAAGATCACGAATGCTATGCTTTGTGTGATTTGGGTGCTAGTGTTTCCACGATTCCAAAAACTTTGTGTGATGTGTTAGGTTTCCGTGAATTTGATGATTGTTCTTTAAACTTGCATCTTGCGGATTCCACCATTAAGAAACCTATGGGAAGGATTAATGATGTTCTTATTGTTGCAAATAGGAATTATGTGCCCGTAGATTTTATTGTTCTTGATATAGATTGCAATCCTACATGTCCTATTATTCTTGGTAGACCTTTCCTTAGAACGATTGGTGCAATTATTGATATGAAAGAAGGAAATATTAGATTCCAATTTCCGTTAAGGAAAGGCATGGAACACTTTACTAGGAAGAAAATTAAGTTACCTTATGAATCTATTATCAGAGCCACTTATGGATTGCATACCAAAGATGATAATACCTAGATCTATTCTTGTTTTTATGCCTAGCTAGGGGCGTTAAACGATAGCGCTTGTTGGGAGGCAACCCAATTTTATTTTTGTGCTTTGCTTTTTTGCTCCTGTTTAGTGATAAATAATTCATCTAGCCTCTGGTTAGATGTGTTTTTATGTTTTAATTAGTGTTTGTGCCTAGTAGAACTAATAGGATCATCTTGGGTGATAGTTGTTTGATCTTGCTGAAAAAGACAGAAACTTTGTGCTCACAAAATAATTGTTAAAATTCACCAGAATGTGATAAAATACCAATTATTTTTGCAGTAGATCAATATACAAATTATCCAGGTTATCCTAGTTTTTCAGAATTTTTGGAGTTCCAGAAGTATTCGAACAAATTAGATTGCTACAGACTGTTCTGTTTTGACAGATTCTGTTTTTTCGTGTGTTGTTTGCTTATTTTGATGAATCTATGGCTAGTATCGAGGGTATGAACCATAGAGAAGTTGGAATACAGTAGGTTTAACACCAATATAAATAAAGAATGAGTTCATTACAGTACCTTATTGGGGTGGTTTGTTTTATTTCGCTAACGGAGCTCATGAGATTTTCTGTTGAGCTTTATGTTGTGAAGTTTTCAAGTTTTTGGGTAAAGATTTGATGGATTATGGAATAAGGAGTGGCAAGAGCCCAAGCTTGGGGATTCCCAAGGCACCCCAAGGTAAAATTCAAGGACAACCAAAAGCCTAAGCTTGGGGATGCGCTGGAAGGCATCCCCTCTTTTGTCTTCGTCTATTGGTAACTTTACTTGAGGCTATATTTGTATTCACCACATGATATGTGTTTTGCTTGGAGCATCTTGTATGATTTGAGTCTTTGCTTTTTAGTTTACCACAATAATCCTTGCTGTACACACCTTTTGGAGAGACACACATGAATCGGAATGTATTAGAATACTCTATGTGCTTCACTTATATCTTTTGAGCAGGATAATTTTGCTCTAGTGCTTCGCTTATATCTTTTTAGAGCACGGTGGTGGTTTTATTTTATAAGAATTATTGATCTCTCATGCTTCACTTATATTATTTTGAGAGTCCTTTAGAACAACATGGCAATTCGCTTTGGCTATAAAATTAGTCCTAATATGATGAACATCCAAGATAGGTATAATAGAAACTTTCATAAAAAGTGTATTGAATACTATGAGAAGTTTGATACTTGATGATTGTTTTGAGATATGAAGATGGTAATATTAGAGTCGTGCTAGTTGAGTAGTTGTGAATTTGAGGAATACTTGTGTTGAAGTTTGCAAGTCCCGTAGCATGCACATATGGTAACCGTTGTGTGACAAATTTGAAGCATGATGTGTTCTTTGATTGTCATCCTTATGAGTGGCAGTCGGGGACGAGCGATGGTCTTTTCCTACCAATCTATCCCCCTAGGAGCATGCACGTAATTCTTGGTTTTTGATGACTTGTAGATTTCTGCAATAAGTATGTGAGTTCTTTATGACTAATGTTGAGTCCATGGATTATACGCACTCTCACCTTTCCATCATTGCTAGCCTCTTCAGTACCGTGCATTGCCCTTTCTCACCTTGAGAGTTGGTGCAAACTTCGCCGGTGCATCCAACCCCCGTGATATGATATGCTCTATCACACATAAACCTCCTTATATCTTCCTCAAAACATCCACCATACCTACCTATTATGGCATTTCCATAGCCATTCCGAGATATATTGCCATGCAACTTTCCATCGTTTCATTTATTATGACACGCTTCATCATTGTCTAATTGCCTTGCATGATCATGTAGTTGACATCGTATTTGTGGCAAATCCACCATGCATAATTTATCATACATGTCACTCTTGATTCATTGCCCATCCCGGTACACCGTCGAAGGCATTCATAATAGAGTCATATTTTGTTCTAGTATCGAGTTGTAATCGTTGAGTTGTAAATAAATAGAAGTGTGATGATCATCATTAATAGAGCATTGTCCCATAAAAGAGGCAAAAAAAAGGGAAAGGCCAAAAAAATAGAAAGGCCAAAAAAAGAGAGGCCAAAAAAATAAAAAATAAAAGGGACAATGCTACTATCCTTCTTTTTCCACACTTGTGCTTCAAAGTAGCACCATGATCTTCATGATAGAGAGTCTCTTATTTTGTCACTTTCATATACTAGTGGGAATTTTTCATTATAGAACTTGGCTTGTATATTCCAACAATGGGCTTCCTCAAATGCCCTAGGTCTTCGTGAGCAAGCAAGTTGGATGCACACCCACTTAGTTTCTTTTGTTGAGCTTTCATATATTTATAGCTCTAGTGCATCCGTTGCATGGAAATCCCTACTCCTTGCATTGACATCAATTGATGGGCATCTCCCTAGCCCATTGATTAGCCGCGTCAATGTGAGACTGTCTCCTTTTCTTGTCTTCTCCACACAACCCCCATCATTATATTCTATTCCACCCATAGTGCTATGTCCATGGCCCACGCTCATGTATTGCGTGAAACTTGAAAAAAAATGAGATTACTAAAGTATGAAACGATTGCTTGGCTTGTCATCGGGGTTGTGCATGATGAGAGCATTTTTGTGAGACGAAAATGAAGCATAGCCAAACTATATGGTTTTGTAGGGATAAGCTTTCTTTGGCCATGTTATTTTGAGAAGACATAATTGCTTAGTTAGTATGCTTGAAGTATTATTATTTTTATGTCAATATTAAACTTTTGTCTTGAATCTTTCGGATCTGAACATTCATGCCACAATAAAGAAAAATACTTTGAAAATTATGTTAGGTAGCATTCCACATCAAAAATTCTGTTTTTATCATTTACCTACTCGAGGACGAGCAGGAATTAAGCTTGGGGATGCTTGATATGTCTCCAGCGTATCTATAATTTTTGATTGTTCCATGCTATTATATTATCTTTTTTGGATGTTTAATGGGCTTTATTATGCACTTCTGTATTATTTTTGGGACTAACCTATTAACTGAAGGCCCAGTGCAAATTGCTGCTTTCTGCCTATTTTAGTGTTTCACAGAAAAGGAATATCTAATGGAGTCCAAACGGAATGAAACCTTCGGGAGAGTTATTTGTGGAACAAACGCAATCCAGGAGAGTTGGAGTGGATGTCAAGGAAGTAATGAGGCGGCCATGAGGTAGGGAGGCGTGTTCGGGGGGTAGGTGAGGGAGTCTTGGACAAAGGTGTCCTCGGACGTCCGGCCTATTAGCCATGGGCCGGACTGATGGGCTGCGAAGACATGAAGACCGAAGACTGCACCCGTGTCCGGACGGGACTCTCCTTGGTGTGGAAGGCAAGCTTGGCGACCGGATATGTAGATTCCTTTCTTTGTAACCGACCTTGTGTAACCCTAGACCCTCTCGGTGTCTATATAAACCAGAGGACTTAGTCCGGAAAGGGGAGAGAATCATTACCTTAGTCATACAGGCTAGGCTTCTAGGGTTTAGCCATTACGATCTCATGGTAGATCAACTCTTGTAATACTCATATTCATCAAGATCAATCAAGCAGGAAGTAAGGTATTACCTCCATAGAGAGGGCCCGAACCTGGGTAAACATCGTGTCCCCTGTCTCCTGTTACCATCGACCTTAGATGCACAATTCGGGACACACTACCCGAGATCCGCTGGTTTTGACACCGACATTGGTGCTTTCATTGAGAGTTCCACTGTGCCGTCCCCAAAAGGTTCGATGGCCCCTTCAATCGTTAACAATGATGTTGTACAAGGAGAAACCTTCCTCCCCGGACAGATCTTTGTGTTCGGCGGCTTCGCACTGCGGGCCAACTCGTTTGGCCACCTGGAGCAGATCGATAGCTACGCCCCTGGCCATGAAGTCGGATTTGGGAGCTTGAATTACGTTTCGGACATCCGTGGAGATTTGATCTTTGCCAGATTCGAGACCACGGCGATCTCTCCTGGTCACCTTGACGAACATGACCTAAATCTGTCGTCAGACTACATCCAGGAGATAGCTCTTGTGACCCCTCTGGCCTTAGATCTAGAGCACACTGCGACATCCCAGGATCGAAGGCTCGATCCCACCACAGAGGTTGCAGATTCCACGGCGTTGGAGCCTAACACAGACCTAAAGTCACATGACGTCTTTGTCACCGGAACTCCGGACTCGTCTCTGGTCATAAATTCCAAGCCATGTGCATCCACGGACGCTGAACTGGATCACTTATCGATCTTTGAGTTTAGCGCCGTAGACATCTTCCAGCATTTGCCCTTGGGCGATGTGCTAAACTCATTAAGAAACTTGTCCTTGGTGGGGGACTCACAGCCGAATTATGTCCGGTTCGAACTGGAGGCTGATGATGAAGGAGAATTTCGCTTCCGACCCACCACCCACTTCATAGCCACTATCGAAGACTTAACCGACGCGCTTGACTATGACTCCGAAGACATCGACGGTATGGACGACGATGCCGGAGACGAGGAGGCCCAAAACCCGTCGTTCATTGGACGATGGACAGCCACTTCCTCATATGACGTCTACATGGTAGATACGCTGAAAAATAATAGTGGCGCTGACAAAGAAAACCCAGAAAAGGAGGACCCTCCTAAAACACAGCCAAAGCGCCAGCGTCAGCGGCGCCGCTCTAAATCCCGCCGCAGCAGGGACAACAACACCGGCACAGGAGATGATAACACTCTGGATGGTGCCGAAGACACAAAAGAACCCAATGAACAAACTGCCGAACAAGACAATCAGGAATCAGGGCATGCCAGCCCTGACGAAGAGGCCACAGAAGAAGACTCGGAGGACGGTAGTTACCGTCCGCCCTCCAAGGAGGAGGTGAGCCTCGGCAACGAAGACTTCATCGTGCCTGAGGAGCCCCTAGAGGAGGAGCGCTTTAAACTTCAGCTAATAGCCACTGCGAGGAGCCTGAAAAAGAAGCAGCAGCTTCAAACTAATCAAGACCTGCTCAATGACAGATGGACCGATGTCCTGGCAGCCGAGGAATACAGACTTAAACGCCCAGCCAAAAGTTACCCGAAGCACAGATTACTACCTCAGTTCGGCGATGAGGCGCCAGATCCCGCACCAGCATCACACAACGCGGCTGATCGGCCACCGCGCGGTCGGGATAAAACCGCAACCTTAGCCGAAAACCATACTATCCCACCTCGCCGTAAAGGCAGGGACACGATATCTCGGGACTATACATATGACCTTCGTCAAGACCTGGACAGTAGAGCAGGACATACAAGATCGATCTACGGATCGCGAGGACGTGCATTGACACATGATGACGGCTACCTATTTGGACGTGATAAACCCAATCACGCCCGGGCCGAATGCCGTAGACGGACTCCATCAGAGTTACGTCGCCATGTGGCCCGATATAGAGGCGCCGCGCACCCTCTTTGCTTCACTGATAGAGTAATGGATCATGAATTCCCAGAAGGGTTCAAACCCGTAAACATCGAATCATACGATGGAACAACCGATCCCGCGGTATGGATCGAGGATTTTATTCTCCACATCCACATGGCCCGCGGGGATGACCTTCACGCCATCAAATACCTCCCACTAAAACTAAAAGGGCCAGCCGGACACTGGTTAAACAGTCTGTCCGAGAATTCTATTGGCAGCTGGGAGGACCTGGAAGAGGCCTTTCTCGACAACTTCCAAGGTACATATGTCCGGCCACCAGACGCTGATGACTTAAGCCACATAGTTCAACAGCCTGGGAAGTCCGCCAAGAAGTTTTGGACTAGGTTCCTAACTAAAAAGAACCAGATCGTTGACTGTCCGGATGCTGAAGCCCTAGCAGCCTTCAAACACAGCATCCATGACGAATGGCTCGCCCGCCACCTAGGCCAAGAAAAGCCAAAATTTATGGCAGCCCTCATGGCACTCATGACCCGCTTTTGCGCCGGTGAGGATAGTTGGTTGGCTCGCAACAAAAACATAGGAAGCGAGGCAGGCCCCTCCGAGGTTAAGAACAACAACGACAAGCTCCGACGTAACAGGCACAAACGCCGAAGCAATGGTGATAATACCGAAGACACTACAGTTAACGCCGAATTCAGTGGCTCCAAGTCCAACTATCGGAAGAAACCATACAAGAGAAACAATCAGGGACCATCCAGCCTTGACCGCATACTCGATCGCCCGTGCCAGATACATGGCACCCTAGAAAAACTAGCCAATCATACCAACAGAGACTGTTGGGTTTTTAAACAGGCCGGCAAATTAAAACGCCAAGAACAGGGAAAAGGGATCACAAAGCAAGGACGACGACGAGGAGCCCCGGCAACCGAACACAGGGCGATAGAAGAAGTTTCCCCCTCAAGTCAAAACGGTGAACATGATATATGCTACACACATCCCCAAGAGGGAGCGCAAGCGCGCACTAAGGGACGTTTATGCGATAGAGCCAGTTACCCCAAAATTCAACCCATGGTCATCATGCCCGATCACTTTTGATCGTCGGGATCATACGACTAGTATCCGGCATGGCGGATCAGCCGCACTAGTCCTGGACCCAATCATTGATGGATTCCACCTAACGCGAGTCCACATGGACGATTGTAGCAGCCTCAATCTGCTCTATCAAGACACAATGCGCAAAATGGGCACTAATCCATCAAGGATCAAGCCAACGAAGACTACCTTCAAAGGAGTCATACCAGGTGTAGAGGCCCGCTGTACGGGCTCAATCACACTAGAGGTTGTCTTTGGATCCCCCGACAACTTCCGAAGCGAAGAGTTAATCTTCGACATCGTCCCATTCCGTAGTGATTATCACGCACTGCTCGGACGGACGACATTCGCTCGATTCAATGCGGTGCCACACTATGCTTATCTTAAGCTTAAAATGCCCGGTCCACGTGGGGTCATAACGGTCAAGGGGAAACACAGAATGCTCCCTCTGTACAGAGGAGCACACTGCGGCCCTTGCAGCAGAAGCACAGAGCGGCCTTCTCAAGCAGACCATAATCCGGCTGCCGAGCCGCTGGACATCGTAAAGAGGGTCCGGACTACGCTGCACCAGGCTAGCGCGGCTTATCAAGAGCTCGACTAGCAATTTGGCCTCCATCCCAGCCCCGATTGGGTAGTGGCATTTGTACCACACGTGCATTATTACGCACTAGAAATCTCATGGGCATCTACGGAGGCACAACTAGCTTGTGATCCACAGCTCAGCTCGACCGATCCCGGACATGCATATATTGTCACTATTTCCTTTTCCCTTTTTCAGGTTTATTTTGCATAAGCCTTCTTGGACAACCCGACTACTGGTCCAGTCAAAGGATAAAAATACCAGGATGGCAAGAAGCACAGACGTACAGGGGAAGTTCAAGAGGTCAAATTAATGACCACTCTACTTGTTGTCAGGTCCCACACGCAGCTCACCTCTGGTCATGGCATGTTAAATAGCCGGTCGCTTATCGCACTATTTGTATTGATGCGCTTTGATGCATTAACCCAATTATAATGGAAACAGTTCGTGGCTCAATTTTAAGGGCCCAAGATATCACCCCTGCTTTCTTTCTGTTTTTCATTAATAATTCATTTTCTAGCACCCGTACACTTTGGTACGTTTCATATTTGCCAGGGGCTCCCAAGCGCCCCACAATACGGCAACAAAGTCCGAACACATTTTATAGTATAGTTCGGCACCCCGGATTTAGCATTATATGCATTGGCTCCGAATCATGTCTTTGGTCAATAGTTGGGTTGCCTGGCTCCTGTGCTTACTACCTTACGTTCCGCTATATCGGCTAGGGTAGTAAAGGGAGAACTACTGCGATTGTGCCCTGGTTTATCCAAAGGAGCACCTCAATAGAGAAAGCCGAAAACTAACTGTCATGATGTAGCGAGAGCCGGTCAGCTGTTCAGAGGATGCAAATCGTTGGTGATTTCTTCCGCGTTGTGCGAAGGATCGGTACTTCCCGATCAGACGCTAGTGGCACCCTAGTTTAGAAAACTAGGGGCTGCGTCCATGTTTTTATTGTCGAGCTCCTATTGCTAAGTTAGGGCGTTAAAGCTGAATAGTGTGATTGCCTGGTTCGTTTCGCTAAACAACTCCTTCAAGGACCATACAATTGGATCAAGTTTGTTTAGATTCCATCTCGAACACCTCCGTACTACCTACATAGGGGTAGAAGCCGACGACTGGCCAACCCTGAGATTTCATATAACACGGCCGCACAGGAGATAAAATTAAAAACATTACAATCATTATATTACAAACCCACTTTGTTTTTCCATACAAGGCAAAGACAACACGAATGTATTCATTCAAAAATAATGTCCTGCCCACATTGCGCTCCTACAGTGCGACACGCCTCCAGGACATCCGCGAAATAGTGCTCGGGTGTGCGGTGCTCCTTTCCCTCGGGCGGCCCCCGGGCCAGCTCGACGGCGCTCATCTTGGCCCACCACATCTTGCAACGGGCAAAGGCCATACGAGCACCCTCAATACAGGATGATCGCTTGCCAATATCCAGCCGAGGACAGGCGTCCACCATCCGCCTCACGAGTCCGAAGTAGCTGCCGGGCATAGCTTCGGCTGGCCATAGTTGGATTATCAAATCCTTCATGGCTAATTCGGCCACCCTATGCAGCTCCACCAACTGTTTCAGCTGATCGGTGAAGGGCACGGAATGCTCTGGGACAAGATATTGCGACCAGAATAGCTTCTCCGTGGAGCTCCCTTCTTCGGCTCGGAAGAACTCCGCAGCGTCGGACACACTTCGCGGCAAATCAGCAAAAGCCCCTAGAGAACTCCGAATCCGGGTTAGTAAAAGATACTTCCTCTTTGCATATTTGCTTTGCATACTGAATGCCTTACCCGCCGCGATCTTCTCGCCTCTTGGATCTCTTGGAGGGCGCCCTGGGCCTTGTTCCAGGCCGTCTCCGCACTCTGGCGAGCCTTGGAGAGTTTGGCCTCTTTAGCCGACACATCACGTTCCAAGGTCTCACACTTCTTTACTGCGTCATGGAGCTCTTGTTGGACCTTGTTGACCCGGGCCTTGAGCTTCTTACGGGCAGCCTGCTCCTTGACGGCCTTCCCCTCGGCTTCGCCCAGGGCCTTTTTCAGGGCCTCGACCTCGGTCGTCGCTCCTATACATATCATGACACTTTGGTCAATATATATTTTACTCCTTTGGAATATTCCCGGGTTATCACATACCTTGATTCTCCTGGAGCTGCCTCCTCACCTGGCCGAGCTCCTCCTCGACCTGCTCCAGCCTCCTCTTTAGATCAGAGACTTCGGCAGCACATGAGGCCGCGGCCAGCAGCGACGCCTGCATATTTATTCCAGACAAATTTAGTTAGTTTCCTGCCAATAAAAGGATTGATCCTCTGTCCGACTTTTCTTTCCGAACACCGCACTACAAAAAAAAGACACATCCGTGACATTTTGGGCCGAACGAAACTTTTTTCTGTCATACATATGACACTTCTATGACGATAATTGTGACAAAACCCAGTATCATCATAGACGTGGTGGGCTCATACTTCTACTAGTAGACTGCCCGTGCGTTGCCACGGGCTTTTGAAATATTTTTGTTGAGTTGTATAAACATAATGGCTGTTTAATTTCACATGTAGAGATAAGATAGCATGGGAATATCGGTGCCTTGCCACGTGCCACGAAAATATTTTTCTGAAATTATGTAAACATAATGCATGTCAAATTTCACATGTAGAAACAAGATAGCACGGGCACAATTGGGTATTTATTGTAGTCCAATTCACTTGCAATGTAAATTGATAAAAAATGATAAATTAATGATGTATACATATAGAGCGATGATCCAACTAAAATTCTATTACAAATTAATATCTAGTTGTTACGCTTAAGAAATTTTCGCACAATTCTTTTATGGAAAGATATACAGAATGATGTGTTCTCGTTCACGGACATATACAGAGGGGTTACAACTTGCATTCCTAGAGCTAGCAACACAATTACTCTATGGAAAGATATTTGGATCGATGACGAACCCCTTTTCAACAACCTGCCAGACATGTTCTCTTTCACAAGGGAGGGGGGTATTTCTATAGTGCAATTCCAAGACAGACCATAGGCTTCTGAAAATGTTTACCTCCCTCTATCAACCGAGGCGCTGTAGGAATTAACATGTCTGCAGAATCATATGAATGATCTCTACTTGGAACCAATGATGTCTGATGAATGATTTATTTGTTGGGGAGACGTTTAGTTTCGGCCCAAGAAATTCTACAACTTCTTCAGAGAACTGCAACCACCCGCATACATCACAATGATCTGGAAGACAAAGTGTATCATGAAACATAAAGTGTTCGCCTGGCTGATATTAATGGAGAAAGTCAACACAAGGGACATACTCCACCAGACACAAGTGTTCGCCTAAGAATGAGCTAGTAGAATGCCCGTGCGTTGCCACGGGCTTTTAGCTTGTTCCTGATTGTACGACTATGGATTCTTTCTGAACATCGACATAATCCATTTCTACCTCTCTTATACCTGCAAAAGTAAACATATATAGAAATACACCTTTTGTATTATCACGTGCAACATATATACAAGGAATAAAAATTATTTGTATGCATCTCATTGTGTAAAACTTGATGAGTTTCGAGTCTAGTTGATCGTAGGTAAGTCCGTGACTTTGTCATTCAACATTTTTTATGTCATCTGTTTTTATCTCTAACCTACAAAAGTAAACATATAAACATATATTAAAAAATATAAAAGACAAAGTGTCATCTCACCGTACCATTGCTTGGCATCTTTTCTAAACTTTAGCAAATCTATGAAAAGGTCCTCACATACTCCGAGAGATGATGGTGTATTGTATATCTGATTCGAAAATGAGACGGTTATCACTACCTCGAAGGATGATGGCGTATTGAATTTCTTATTTGCGATTAATGAAAGATGCATGTTGTTTTATGGCAAGTTTAACTCTCCTTATTCTTCAACCTCAACAAATATAATGTTTTAATGCCCAGAAGAAACATAAGGAGAAACACTCATTCATGAAACTTCTCCCAGTTAATTGTGGTATTCCCACTTGTTTCTACCAAATAATAATGTGGGCATACAAATTCTAGTAAGATAAAATGACGGTAGTTAAACAAACATTCTCTAATGACCATCATGCCACCCTGAGAAAACCTCTCTGCCGCATGCCTCCGCTCTCAATCTAGCGCATGACTCTGACTTCCCAACAAACTTGCATTTGGAAATGGTGGTGAAGTTACGAGTCTTGAGTTATTCGTCTCTGACCATGCTATATAATGCTTAATGCATGTGCATTGCCATGGAATAAACAAAACTACAAACCCAAATGTATGTCGTTCATGATGGCATAAGGTTCCATTTACATAGGGACACATACCATTATCTCATTTGTTTTTATGTGTGACAATCATCATGTCTCCTTACAAACCAACTCCTTGTAAACAAGGCAACCCTTCCAACCCTCAACTTCCTCACTTCACCCGCTTGCTCTCCATTATTTTAGCTTCAAAAGTCTCATCGTTTCGTGAAATATGATACTGTGTTGTATCTCTGATTCTAAAATGAAATGTGCCTCACTTGTCGTGAGAGATGTCATATTACATGTATTATTTACAAGATGCCTATAGTGCAATGACAGTATTGCTCTTTCTTATTATTCGCCGGCAAGAAAGATAATATTTCTGTGCTTGCAAGAAATGTGAAGGAAAAAATATTGTGTATATACGAGAAAATCTAACTGAAACAAAGGCCTGCTTAACTAAAATATGTGTACATTAGTCATAGGTAGGTGTTGACTTAACCGACAACCTAGTCCGTCTCCACGGTGGCCTCCTCGTGGTGGTTCAATAGCGAAGTTGTAGTCCTTAACCCATGAGCTAGAACTGGATAGCTGCCTTGGGAGACACAAATATATCATTATGTGTTTACTTTCTCTTTTAGTTTGTAAGTATATACATGGTAGAATCTGAATAATTTATTTTAGCTTGAACCAGAATTTCTTTTTACTACAATTGCAGGCTGCAGAAGTGATTTAATCTAACTATGGAGAGTGTTCATATGTTTGAGTATCATTCTAATAATCATTAAGAAATTGTTATCAAACTATGCAATAAAGGAACTGATCCAAAATAGAAGCCTTCACTTGTTACTCCTAAGTCCTAACCATTTTAAAAAAGAAAGAGTGCATCAAATTATTTAATAGTGTGTGAGCCAATTCCTTAATTTTCTAAAAGAGAAAGGCTTGCACTTCTCAGTATTCGTAATTTCAAGATATGGAAACCTTACACGTGTTTCCAAATTCAATAACAAAAGGATGAACAATATGCAAATGTCAGTAAACAAATGAACTTTAGTTCATGACAGTCTGCTCCTACCAACCTTGCTTCGAGGGTTTCCACCCCTCCCACCACACACCTCCCCACCCCCCTCTGATTTTTTTTGTTTTCTACCCTCCCCTTGGGCAAAAGAAAACGCTTTAACCCTGCATGTTCACCACTTCTGCCGGAAATAATAAACACACAAGGAAGCCCTCGGCCAACCCGGAAAGGAAATCTTGCCTCAGACGCACTCCGAAGGCGAGCTCGTCCAATCTTGCCACTGCTCCGTCTCCTCGGCTGCCATTCACCGCCCAATCATCCCTTGCCACCCACCTCCCCCATCCCCACGCCGCTTTCGTCGACAGCCACCCGTTGCCACTGCCTTCATCTAGGTTACTTTCCTCGCTGTCACCACAACATGATGCCTCGCCATCATCTGCATGCCCCCATGGGTTGCATCCATTGATCAAATAGCAGGATCTACGAAGTGGTTACACACTCAAAAACTAAGCAAGCAAGATCAGTGTAAACCAAACCAGATTAAGCAAACTGAACCACATACAACACCCACGCAAAGAAGAGTACCTCTGCATCAGTTCCAAAGCGAGTCACGCGATAGAGAACAAATAGATTTCCCATCAGATGAGTAGACAATGTTGCAAACCTCCCCAAAAGATTCCGCAAAGGGTTACAAATGGTGGAAGGAAAATTGGAAAAACATTTTATGCCCTCCTAGAAAGGACATGCCAGCAGAACGCGTAAAAAGTGAGGTCACAAATACACAAGATTAAAATAAATATACAGCCTGTGTGTTCATGATCATGTTAACTGAAGCAATTTTGAACAATAAACAGAATAATAATGGGTTAAATAGTCTTCCAAGCAGGGTTCTAAGGTTCTCAGAAGGACAAACAAAAATCAAGAGATGTGATGTTAAGTTTAGTTATCTCATAGGAAATACTCTCCAATAATATTATTACAGTTATCAGTTATCAGCCAGGTGCTAACTAATATATATTGAGCTCGCTGTGTTGTGTTAAAATAAAATAAACCGATCTTTTCTCTGTCCCGCAAAAGGCCAGTCTTTTGCCATCCTCAAACAAGTTTGTGACAGGACTATGGTTGCACTTCACATACACCAAGTAACAAAGAAATAGTTTCAACTTAAAGAAAAAGAGATTAGTAAGAAGGATATATGTTCTCATTTTGCATATGGCTGAGCATCATAAATCAAAGAATTGAATCTCAAGATGCAACTTTTATCACCTTCAGGTATGAGTATCAATGCGCAGGTAGGTACTGCAGGTTTTAACATGATTCGTGCACACTAATTACAGGCCGGCCCTGATGGGGGGCCAGGGGGGGCGGCCGCCCTGGGCCCCCAATATCTTGGGGCCCCCTCCTACCTGGCCTGCATACGTACGTTAGTGATCTGGGCCTTGCTCGGTGAGGCGAAGAAAAATGCAGACTGGGCTTCGTGGAACCGTGCAAGTACGCATGCTTTGGCAGCCTAACCGTACATTACACACGTACTACCGATCCATCCGATGGATCTAGGTTTGCGTATGGATTGCTGGCCATCGTCTCTATCTCCACTAATCGCGATTTCTAAAGTCGCCTGAGCCACCGAGCGCTGAGCGCTGGCCGCCGCCCGCCGCCGGCCAGCGGACACAACCGCGCATAGGCTACCTCAGTCCTTGCCATACACACCATGGTTGATTTCAAATAAGGTAGCTTATGTCTTAGTGATTTGGTCTTATCTTCTGCCCTAGAATTTTTCCATAAGACCTTGTGTTATGTTTTTAATTAGTACTTGTCTCTTCTAAATTTCAGATCTACTATATCCCGTGGTGAGAAAAAAGAGATGAGAAAATGATTAGATGAGTTGATAGTATCACATAGATCGTTGTGGATGAGCAAACTAATGCAAATCAAGAGATGATGACCATATAGAAGTCAATGTTGACATTATGGAATGTTTGAAGAAAATTCTAAGGTAATCTATAAATGTTCTTGGTAACATTTCATGTATGAAGAAAATATTTGATATACTTATTATTTCATCCATCTCTATATATACTACTCCCTCCGTCTGAAAATACTTGTCATCAAAATGGATAAAAAAGGGTGTATCTAAAACTAAAATACATATAGATACATATATTTCCGGACGGAGGGAGTACTATCTAAAATAATGAGGTTCTGTATTGCGTTTGCCCTTCGTCTAACCTTTCTACGTCCTCGCGCCTGCTTTTGTTTATCTCTATCCCATCTTTGATTATTTTCCACACTAATTTTGCCGAAAAAACACCTCAACTGTCCCAACGTTTTATTAACTTATTACCGTCTCTACTATTTATAAAGAATGCAATGTTCTGTCTTAAGTTTCTCCTTAGTCCAGCCTCCCTATGCCTCCTCCCTATTTTGATTTTTTTCTTTCATATTTCATATTTGGTTTTTCCCACAAATTTTTTCTCAAAACCGCCTCAACTAACCCATGTTTTATTGACTTACTATTTGGTAAGCTAATAAGTGTCTTCGTTGCAATGAAAAAAAAAAATCTAGTATGCTAATAAAAGGGCCCCGGGTTTTAGTTTCGCCCCGGGCCCCCGAAATCTTAGGACCGGCCCTGACTAATTAGACATCTTTTTAGATGGTCAGTACTGAAGCAGTACTTTCTTTTGATGTATACTTACCTGCTCCTCCAACTTGCAGTACTGAAGCATGTACAAAACTAATTTGACATCTTTTTAGATGGCCAGTTCCTTCTGACTTGCACATATACATGGTGTCATTTATGTCAGAATAATGTACTCCCTCTGTCCCAAAATATAAGAACGTTTTTAACACTACAGTAGTGTCAAAAACGTTCTTATATTATGGGACGGAGGGAGTACATGGCAGCTGACCAAGTATAGTCTCAAGTAATAGGACTACAAGTAGTCGAGCAACTGACTGAGTATAATATTCAAATGTTGCAGACTTGGTTTGCCTACAAAAAAGACAGAGTAAAACATATATAAATGCCAATTGCATGATTTATTCCAAATTTATAATTACAAGATGCAACAATGGATATAACCTTGCGCGACGGCGGAGCTCCCTGCTCCTCATCTCCATGCATGGCGGCGGGGCTCCTTGGAGCCGAGGAGTGTGGGGGAGGAGCTCCCTGCTCCTCTCCTCTGTTTTTGGGGGTGAGACCGCGAGACGAACCAGTACATTTTGCAGAGGGTGAGCATTTCCCTACTTCTCTCATAGTAGTATTGAATGACGGGTGGAATTCATTCCTGAAAAACATCAAACTGCCACCGAATGGTGTCCATGTGTCATCATCTATTCCCCGAAGACAACGAAATTGGGTGACATGCAATGAGACAAGACAAGTTGGGTCTAATTAATCAAAAGCCCACACCTGATTTCAACGAAGAATATGCCGCTGTCTCTTCCCTCGAGCCATCAATTAATAGTAAAAACTCATGGTCAATTTTAATTTGTTAAACAAATGCACATGTGTGAAGCTATGGGCAACAACCGCTTCGACCTGATGTTCTTAATTATTTGTTTCATTCACTTATATGCGTTGTAGCCCATTGCAGTTTCCATCAGACCTCATAAAAGAAGTACAACAAGATTCAATGTTGATTATTCAAATCACAAAAAATATTTTGATATATTTTAGGTATGCAACATCACATCATCAGAATGCTAAACAGTATGAAGAAATACGAGCAACCAGTTTCAGTTACAAGAAAAGACCGATTCAAATATCCACTTGAAACTCGCAAGAAAATAGTGATTCCTACAACATTATGGTTGCGTACCTGGGTAATTAGGTGCAGACTACATTCTAGGAAGTGGCATCATTCCGTAGCAGCAACATATATATGCAGCTTGCAAAATCAACATGCCTTCTAATGGCATTTTATTGGCCAGCAACTCCGACAGGACGATGCCAAAGCTGTAAACATCCACTATGTTTGTGTAGTGATTTTTTCACCACGTTGAAGTGTGACAGTATTGTATAATTGGAACAATATAAGACAAAGCGTCAGGTTTTGGATTCACAGAAATCAGTGCTAGAGCATCAGATTCCTCTTTGTAACAAGTAGAATGTCCTCAAATCAATGAGTTATAAAAACTTCAGCCATGAAATTATCAAGAGGGCATACAAATCAAAGTATAATTTCAAGCATAAACTCGAGAAACTACAGCTAGAAACCATTTTGTTTTGGCTTCAGTTCATAAATTATTAATATTGACTATCAGTATCTAGTGCAGAAAAGAGTGATGTATAACCTCTGTGGCCATCCATCAGTATGTCTCAGTTTCAGTTGTCATCATTTCAGTCGTAGTTTCCTCTCGTGCAAGCCCAAAATCAGTAAGCTTCAGCTTCTTACAGTTTGTACTAAGCAACAAATTATCTGCACACACAAAACTTTTATTAGGACACTGTATAAGCATAAAAAGTGTGACAGAACAGCTTCAACAGAAAGGAACAAAACAACTACTGGAAGAACCTAGAAGGTAAAGCAAGTAGAACAAAATGGTAAGACTGAGAGGATGAAAGAAACACATTGTGAGTAACCATGAACATGAATTAAAGCGGATACCATGGATATGAAACCAGGAACATTCAAGAATGGGATGTAGAAACATCTTACTGAAAATTTTAAATGATAAAGTGACCAGCTACTGAAAACCAAACAAGCTGAACCAAAAAGTAGAAACTCAAAACAATATCTTCGCAAGTAGCCACAATTGTAGTCTTAAAAATAGTAGCCACAATTGTAACCACAATGCTACATTTAACTGTGAAGCTCTAAAAGGTAGACTCAATGGAGGCGGCTTGGTCGGTTAATCACCATCATTTTATCTGTGTGAATATACTTGTGCCCTCTTCAGACAGACTTGAAAAAAATACTGCTACATTGACAAAAGTTGTTGGCAGCTCACAAATACATTTCCTAGTGTGTTTTTGTTGTGGAAAATAAAAGCTCAATTATTTTCAAGAAAGACAGAGGCAGATCTCATAAAATATAAATCTCGCTGCAAAAAAGCACAGAGACTCGAGATTGCCAACATAACATGAGAAAACAATCATTGGTATGTATCTTTTTTTAACAAGGATGGTGTCTTGCTCGATTTCTTAAAAACACAAGCATGGTTTTCTCTCAGGCAGACACGGGAAATTTAACTTGATTCAAAGTATGCAACAAAGGAAAGGAAAATAAATTGCTCTGCATTGTCCAGTAGTCTTCACTTCAATACTTTAACTGTACGTAAGGTTATGTGCTAGCATAAAATGAGCTGGTTTTGTTTTTTGTGATGTTTGCTAATGCCAGGCACATTTCATGAGTGAGGAAACGAGTCCAGCCATCCATTCATTCTGTGTTCTTTTGAGAATAACCTGGCATCAAATTCAAGTTTTCTTTAGAAAAAATAAAATCATTGCATAGTAAGTACAGTTCAGTACCAAGTATTAGCTAGAAAGCTCCCCTGGTTATTTGTTCCAATTAATAACTGAAACTATAATAACTGAAACTATCATACAACATGGTAGGCAAAAACACTATGTGTTAAACAATCGAACATCAGCCACGATAGATAGCATCTTACCTAAAGAAGTGGCAAGGACATCGTTGTGTGAACAATCTGACATCAGATCATCTGTACTTCGAGTCTGTGATGAACTAACTGACCAGTAAAACAACAATCTGGTCAAAGCCCATTCAAGCAATCAAGCTTTGTTCATGCCTACAGCAAATCCAGAAGAAAAAAAGATCAGATCCCACATTAGCCAAGGGAAAGAAATCAAGCACCTTTTAGACAGGTAATCACAGATTGACACTTTAGGGGCCTGGATGTACGTCATTTGGCGGATGATGTAGATTGCAGTCCATGCATTGGGGTTAACCTGACGGAAACACGCATAAGTAATGAGTTCAGGGACTCGGGTATTAAGCAAGATGTTCTGCAGTACGTAGTAATTATTCAGTTACCATTTCTCCGAATGCATAGAAGATATGTTGCAGTTTCTGCAAATGCATAGAAGATATGTTGATCAACCAAGGTCAAAACCGGCATCTTCCATGAAATGAACTAATCCATATCTGCAGTCAAATACAAATGTCAGTCAGTTAAGCAAAGCTACAGTCCATTCAAGCTGAAAAATAATAAAATTCGTAAACCCCACTTCTTTGAGCTTGAGAACTCTAATTGAGGGCAAGAACCAAATCAGTTAATTAGCAACTACACGCATCACATCCCAATCCATATCTGCATCGAAATTGAGGTCAAACCTACTCTCTGACACTTGAGAGATTAGTGGAGAGTAGAAGCAACGCAGCAGCGAATGGAAAATAGCAGCACCGAACGATGTGCTCGTCAATTTTCCATTCGCTCCATGGAGGTGCGCCGTACTCCTCATTGTCGTCGGGGCCGAAGTCTCCAACAAGGCGCTGCCTGTCCTCTATGTCAGGACAGTGGGATCGAGGCAGGTGGGGAGGAACCGGCGCGACCTGGGCGTCGGAGGGAGCCGACGGCGATCTGAGCGCCAGTGCGAGCCGCCGGCGACCTCGGAGTCGGGGAAGGCGGCGATAGTACTCCTTTCTTCCTCTCTTCCCTCTCTCCCTTACGCCCTGTCTCTCCCTTTCTCTGGATCAGCAGGATGTCGTCGCTATTGGGGCAAGACGCTGCACCCGCCGCCAGATCGGCGCGACACCGGATCGAGCGTCGCGCGGGGTGGGGTGCCTCCTGGCGGCTGGGATCGGGAGGCCAGGGAGAGAGAGGCGTTGGATGGTGGAGGGGTGGATTGAACAGAGGAGGCTGCGGTCGGTGGAGGCGCGGGATCGAGTGGATCCACGGTGCTTCCCTCGCTGTGAGCCCGCGCCTTACCGCCACCGACGGCCGTGCCTTCCACGTGGACGACCGTAGTGATGGAGAGGATGACGAGGCCGGCGGAGTTGAATCCTGCGGGGCGAGATCGATGTCCGGTGAGGCGTCGTGCGGAGGGGGCGGCGGGAAGACCGAGGAGGTGACGGGCGGCGGCGGAGCAAGAGATAGGGGCAGCGCCGCATCGGGAGGAGAGGGGAAGAGAGCGGTCGCACGAGGGATGGATCGAGAGTACGGTTTTTTCGTGCGAGGGAGGCTAAGAGCATTACTAGTAGAACCCTCAAACCCTTAAATCTAAAATGCAGTTTTAAGGGTTGAGTTGTGCCACTTTTTGACACTTTTAAGGGTTGAAAAACAGGGGCAAATACTAGAACCCTCAAACCCAGCCCGTAAACGAACGAACGAGAAAAGAACAGGGCGTGAGGTCTTCTGAACTCTGAAGAACAGGGCGTGAGGTCTTCTGAACTCTGAACATACACACACTACCACGACTTGAGGTCGCTGTCGAGGCCGGCGTTCCAGTCGAGCACCTTCTGCCCGGTGCGGCAGCTTGCGGGCGAGCCCGTTGAGCACCTGGTCGAAGGCGTCGCCGGGCTTGGCCGGCTGGTGGAAGAGCACGACCTGCTTCATGGCCGGGCTGGCCAGCAGGCGCTGCTTCCGGAGCATGTCCTCGGGGGCCACCGACGGGGATAACGACCCGCTGCCCGCCGCCAGCACCGACTGGTGCGTCCGCGCGCGCCGCTCCGCGCTGCGCTCCATCGAGGCCCGCCATGGCCGGCGCGGCAGGAGGCTGCGGGACGGGCGCGGCGGGTGGGGCGGGCGGGACGGGCGGGCGGGACGGGCT